>NC_068338.1:42500890-42800890 GCF_014633365.1 Diospyros lotus | reverse complement strand
TTGAGAAAGAAATATTTTTGAAAATTGATAATAAAGTTATTATATAACGTTATCAAAATATGAAACCTCGTAAATAACTATTACAAGGTATTGAATAAATTATACTAACTTTCAGCATATTTATATTATTATATTAATTTTTATTTTTTTCTTTAATAAGTTTTGTCTTTGCTGAAAAATTTTACTTTTAACTCTTCCGCCCATGAACAAATGTATAAGAAATGAAGCCTCCTCTAGAATCTGGCACCACTGAAAGCAAGCGAGTACGTAGCTACTTGCTGCTGCTAACACTCCCACTTGAACTTTTCAGCTGTTATCGTTTTATCTTGTCGCATGATTATTGATTATTATCAATGCAATAATATCTGAAGGATATATATATATATATATACCTGATGATATTATTTGATATCAATATACCTTCAATTAACACTCAGCTAGCGTTGCATATTAATTAGAACATCAAATTATAAATATTAAGAAACTTATTTAATTAAAATTTTGATCAATATAGCTATATATATCATTATTTAATAATATTATTATATTAATTATGGTATCATATCATATCAATAATAATAAAGATATTTATTGATTGAGCTTAATTTCTGAGTGTGGCCTGAGCTGTCACACTTTTGATTGCAAAAACATTCCCAGTTGTCTCGTCCGTATCTAAGCTACAAGTCTCTCTCTCTCTCTCTCGAAGCTCATCTTCTCCCAAGTGGCCGGCCGGCCGGGTCGGCTTCGAATTTATCCATTTGACCCCCAGTTGATTAGCTCATTACAGTACGTAGTAGATAATAATTAATTTTGTTTAGTCTAAAATAAGATTTAAAAAATCAAAACATATTAAATGGGCTAAAATAAATTTGTATTTAATTCATCTTTATTTGGAATTCCCAATATAATAATATAATTCATCATGCTAATTAATTATTTTTGCATCAATTTTCAAGAACCATCAAGTTGGCAACATAGGAACAAAAAAACATGGAAGTGTTCTTAAAATTGCGTGACGCTTCTGCATTTTAATGATGCAAGTGGAACATCCAAACCAAATTTGGCAAACCTAAAACCCACCATCACCATGCTCTCTCTCTCTCTCTCTCTCTCTCCTGACGCTTTCTTCTGCAATGATTTCGAGACGCCGAACGGCCCGAAATAGAACCCACCGTCAACCCCGGATCCATGCCACGTGGACGCTGACGGCCATGGTGGAAAACTGAAAATATATTAAAGAATTAAAATGGTAAAAGGACCACACAAAAAAAAAAAAAAAAAAAAAAACTCGCTAATTCCATGCAAAAACGTTTTTCTATATCTAATTCTATATAACCATGCACAAGCCCAACGCACGTGCACTTCTTTCTGTGATCTAAAATCTCCCCCCTCGTCCCGCACGTGACACCCCCCCCCCCCCGGGCCCCTTCACCTTATCGTCAGGCAGGGCTGTCTCCACCCATGCAGCCCCCCTCCGCCGCCGTGGTGGTGGTGGCCGCGGCTTAGTATCTCGTGGCACCGCCGGAGCCCTTCTCCGCCGGCGCTCTTCACCGGAAACGCCCACTTCTTGTCACTTTTCTCCGCCCCCTCTTCTTCGCTCGCCTCTTCAGTCTCCTCCTCCTCTTCTTCATATGCTTCCCGAATGAGATGTAATCTCAGCCGTCCATCTTCGCGGGAAGCATGGAGAATCTCCGGGCGCTCGATCTTCACGCCCGCGAGCTCCAGCCTGCCGTCTCTCCTCACCGACCGGAGAAGGAAAGTCGGCCGGCCGTTGTGATCCAGAGACGAAATCGGCGGCGGAAACTTCTTCACCTCAGTGCTCTTCGAGGCTGCTCTCCTGCATTTGATTGTCCTCGAGGCAACCAATTGGCCACCGCTCTGGATTCCCCCAATCTGGCATTCAAACCTCCTCTCATCGGAGCTCTCGAACCCCAGGCTCTCCGTGCACGACATCAGGCCGTCCACGCAGCCGCCGACTTCGTCGAGAAACCCAATTCCGCCGGGATCCTTCTTCACGACCGCCGCCTCCGGAAAGTGGACGACATTTTCAACAGATATCCCCGGAGAAGAGGTGGCAGGGGTCCGGCGGGGGGATTCGATCGCAGTGACATTATTATTGGGCTTGAAGGCAGGATCAGGAGAAAGGGAGAAACTGAAGAGAGAGTGGAGGCTCTTGAGGCAAAAACTCATGACGAGGGTGCAGAGAGAAGTGAAAGAGAGGAATATGGACATTTGGGAAATGAATAGAATTAGAGAAGAGAGAGGGAGGGGCAGTATAAATAACATTGGCGATCGAGGCGAGGGGAGGACGGGGGGTGATATGGCGAGAAGAGTGCCAGCGCGAGAGAGAAGGAGAGGAATCGGTGGCGGGACCCACGTAAAAGATCAGACCTTGAACTAATACATACAACATCTACCTCTACTCTTCCACTCTTCTTTCCTATCCTCATCTTCATCTCTTCTCTCTTCTCTCTTCCCTTTTATATATTTATATTATTTGCTTATTTTACATTTTCAAATAAAAATATTACTTTAAATTAACCTAGTACGTACGTACGTACGTAGTAATTTTATAATTGATATGCATTTTATATATTGTTTTAATAGCTACCTAGCTAGCATATATATATATATATATATACACACACAATTTTATATTAGAAGCTTTTGTTTTATATATATAATTAAAATGAGCTAGATTCAAATAATTAACTCCAGCTAATATTGGAATTGATATATAATCTCTTTCAAATACAAATATATAGATATGTAATATTGGAGCAATGTAATTAAGGATCAAATTAATTAATGTGGGGATATATATTGGAGTTAAATGATAAATTTGGCATGACCGACCACTGGGCCGGGTAGGGTGGGGTACGTAGTTGGGCTTAGTATTAGATAGTTTGGGTTGATGAGTTCAAACTAGCTAGTTATTAATTAATTTTATGTGATTTGAGTTTAATTAATTTGTGAACTTTAGGCATGTCTTTCTTTTTTTTTTTTTAATTTCATGCTATCTATATTATCATTATTATGAAATATGTTTAATTGTAAGTTAATTATATATTGATGATATCATGTATGTATATATATTCTTTAGGTATGTATATATATATGTCTAATTAAAAATTCACTGTCTATCTTAGCTCCTCGTGAGTGAAACAAAAAGGAAATCTAATTTTATTTTATATGTTATATTAAAAGTTTCTTCATATTCAACTTACGTACCCTTTTGGAAATTAAGGAAAAGGAAAATTGAGTTGGTGTGGACACGTACTTGCTAAGGTATGGAGGCCTTAATTAGACTTTGAGAAGTAAACGCAACCCCTCTCCCTCTCTGAGCTCTCTCTCTCTCTCACTATATATATATATATATATATATATTCCACAATCTTAGCTGTCGATGAATGAAGTTTGTTATGCTGACTCTCTTTTGACCTTAATTTGGTCAAGGATAAGATGGGGTGTGTGTGCGTGTGTGTATATATAGAGAGAGAGAGAGAAAAAAGAGGTAGGTAGCGTTGCCACACGCAAGTTTTGTGTGAATCCCGTCGACGGTTTTTTCTTCCTCTTCTAAAGTTATCTAATAATCATTATTCAAAAAAAGTTGTTTAAAAAATTAAAAAAAATAAAATAAAATGTATTTTCTAAAATAAAAAAATTTGTAATTATGACTCTCTAGATATAAAATATATATAGACCTCTAGTCAAGGCCATGGATGATATCTAATTAATTTGGACGAAATTAATTAAACATGTAAAATTTACTCTCTCTCTCTCTCTCTCTCTCTATATATATATATATATATGGTTAAATTTGTAATGTTTTGAGTTTTTTAACATAAAGAAGTTTGCACTTTGTATTGGATTATTATTTTCGAACATAAATTGGTCTGCATAACATACATATATATATATATAAATGTAGTAAATTGTTATATTAATTTATACAAATATATATGTAACACAATGCATGTGTTGTATTAATTAATTAGTTTGCATGCATCTCAAACTAGATATGATATTGATTTAATAAAATCTAGAATATTAGATTCGGAATTTTAGGGTTACGGGGTACGTATTAACAAGGGAAGCTCAATTTGCCTACAAAATCACATCATACAAAATACATTAATTGTTTGCATTGAATATAATACCTCAAATGGAATTTTTTAATTTACAAAATATAACATAAATAATATATATACTAAACTAACTTATATGCTAAATTGTATATATCGATCTTAACATATATATTTATATAAATCTATTTTTTTTTTTAAGAAAATGTGTTTTTATTATTTAACCAGCCAATGGAAATGTTGTTGCAAAATAATGAAAATATGACAAACAGATAGAACGTGGGATGAATATAATATTTACATAAAGCATATAAGAAATAAAGCATATAACAAACTTTTAATCTCACTAAGTAAAATCTATTACATCATCAATTCTAAACATAATTAAGCAATGTACATACCAAATCTAAATTAAGGATATACATGCATATATATATATATATGTGTCATTACATGAAGCTTACACTATATATATATATATATATGCATGGATTGGCCTAAATCATGTATCAAGATCATGGGGAATTCACCGAGCCAGGAGGAGCTGCAGTTTCTGCATATCCGATACCTCTGCGAGTAGTGGGGAAGAGAATGAAGAGAAAGCTCGACAGAACGCCAGCCCCCAACGGCAGATTGATAATCAACACATTCCGGTTGGCTCCGGCCGCCGGAAAGAGGCAGCTCTGCACCTCCGGATCGCTCGAAGCCAGCACCAAGAACACCACCAGGGACACGAACGCGTGAACGAAGTCTATGAAGCCGATCTTGAACCTCGCCAGCTCCGCCTTGCTCTTCCTCTCCTGATCGCCCTCGCGATTGTCGTAGTTGAAGATGTACAGCCCCTTGAACGTCGCGATGCCGTAGTAGAACTTGCCGTCGCCGTCCACGAAGCCGTCAGTGAACGACGAGAGGAAGCAGAGGGCGGCGCAGAAGCCAACGAGAGATATCGTCAGGTACTTATTCGACATCTGGCCGGGTTATATAGAAAGAGTAATTACACACGCATCGAAAACAAATAAATAAAAGATTATTATATGTTGTGAATTGAAATATATAAATAATATGTTTAAGATCCATATATAAATAGATAAATCTGAAGTAATTCCAAGAGATAACCCTAATCTAAAATCAAACGTAATTAAACTGATATAATGATGATCATGTAATTTAAGAACCTGCTGGCAGGTGCCATGGTTGGAGAAGGAAGGCATCAAGGCCTGGAAGGCGAGGACGGTGCCGGTTGGGAGAAGGTTGGCGAGGCTGGCGGCGCTGGCTAGGGTTCTGTGGAGGGGGTGGCTGGAGCCGCGGGGCTTCGACTGATCTGCCATGGAGACTGGATGGATTAGTTTGGTTTGGAAAGTAGTGGTGGTTGGAATGGGAATATATGGGAATGGGAATTGGTTTAAAAAGAGCTAGCTATATAAGTAGATGGAGGAGGAGAGGAGTAGTACTGCAACTGCATGCCTAATTTGTGATCCATAAGCAAGAAAATGACATGTGATTTTTGTCCCATTAATTGGGGGTGATGCCTAATGTGAGTTTTGTGTGTTAACTCGGGAAAAGTATATATATATATATTTTGTTGAGTGCTTTCTCTACTTTCCCCTTCAATTAATATTCCCATCTGTCTTGTCTGTCTGTTCTGTTGATTCTGCATATTCCTATTTAATTTAATTAATTTGGTTCCCTTAATTGTTATCTCTTTCGTCAATTAATACTCCCAATTCCCAAACCAACAGATATCAATTTCAATTTGGTAATATTAATTTAACCTTATATGATTTTTGTTTCCACCCAATCATTATCTGATTAATTAATTTTAACAATCACCATCAAGCTAGTGGGCCGGGGCTGTTTGATATTAATAAACGGTAAATCTAGTTGGATATAATCTATCTGGATAGAAAGGCATTTAATGCTTGTTTTATATTATTTTATAATAATTTAATTATATTAAACAAAACAAAAATACAATTTTAACCTTATAAAAATTCTAACTCTTCACTCGTATTTTGTCTTCCTAAAACTCCTGTCTAAAATTATTATCTAACACATTAAAGTTGTATATTTCCAAAACAAAAAAAAATAGTTATGAAAATGAATAATGACAATCATAACACTTAGGTGACAACACACCATTGGCTATAATTAATATATTCACTTTGCATTCTTCTTTTATTTCATTTCAAAAAATGCTATTGATGTACACCTTTGTGTACATCATTTGATGTCTTTTATTTCATTCATAGATTATTTTATTTTATTCGAATTAATTGATGCATGAGATGACTAAAGACATCAAATGATAAAAATATATCATCTTAAAATTATCGCCTTGCCTTGAGTTGAACGGGCGAACTTCATCTATATTGAAGTCCGCCCATACTAGGCAAAAAATGCAATCCGCCAGATGATGCAGTTCTCTATCTAGCGAACTACAGTCCGTTGGGATGCTGGCGGGATGCAGCCTGCCATCCCAGCGGACTTCATCTGCTGGGATGTTGGCTGGCTGCATCCCAGCGTCTTACAGTCCGTTGGGATGCCAGCAGCTGCATCCCAACGGACTGGGATGTTGGCGGGCTGCATCCCAGCGTCTTGCAGTCCGCTGGGATGTTGGCGGGCTGCGGCTGCATCCCAAATGCAACTCGCCAGCGGTTGCATCTTAAATGTAGTATCAGAAATTGGGGTTTGCCTGAATTATTGAGCGGGTTTTATTATTGATATTTTTAATGATTTTGTGCGTCAACCAATTCGAACAAAGTAGAATAATCCGTATTTAAAGTCATTATCACTTTTGGGATTCTAAAAATTCATTAAATTAAGTGAGAGATTAAAATTTAAATTTACAAGAAAGAGAGAGAATGAAATTTTGAATTGTGACCGGAGAGGGTATCGTTGGTAAAAAAAATATTAAATGACATAATTATCCTAATAAATCTATTTGGATAGAATCTATCCGGATAGAAAGACATTTAATGCTTGTTTTATATTATTTTAATTATATTAAACAAAACAGAAAGACAATTTTAACCTTATAAAAATTCTAACTCTTCACTCGTCTAAAACTCCCGCCTAAAACTACTGTCCAACATATTAAAGTTACACATTTCTAAAGAAAAAAAAATTAATTATGAAAATGAATAATGACAAAGCAAAAAAAATTAGTTATAAAAATAAATAATGACAATCATCTGTGTTGAAGTCCACCCAATGTAGGCGGATTGCATGTTAAATGCAGTCTACTGCTTAGATGCAGCATTCAGCGAACTGTTGCAGCAGCAGGTGCAGCAGACATGCAGTCCGTTGCTTAGATGCAGCTCGTTGCTGCATCTAACATGCGCAGCGGACTGCATGTTAGATGCAGTTCGCTGCGTATCGTGCAGCCTGTTGGCGGGCTGCATCTTAGATGCAGTGCTTGGCGAGTTGCATCTAAGATGTAGTCTGCCAGCATTGTATTTGGCGGACTGTATTTAGATGTAATCCCATCAGAAATTAGGGGTTGTTTGAATTACTGGACGGGTTTTATTACTGATATTTTTGTTATTTGATGTCTTTAATGATCTTGTGCGTCAATCAATTCAAGCAAAGTATAATAATTTGTATTTAAAGCCATTATGACTCTTGAGATTCTAAAAGTTCATTAACTCAGGTGAGAGACTAAAATTTAAATTTAATAAAGAAGAGAGAGAGTAAAATTTTGACTCATGAATAGAAAAGGTATTGTTGGTAAATAAAATATTAAATGACTTTCTTATCCTAACATTAATAATTGAAATGACAAAAAAAAATAATTTTATCTGAATCGATTCTATCAGATAAGAAAATATGATATGATTAGCGAGGTCATTAAGAAAATATGATATGATTAGCGCATTCATCTTCTATGTGACTTCAAATTTCAGCCAAATTAGATAATGTTGTTTGAATTTGTATGTTTGTCGGAAGAAAAAGTCAATTAATGGAGGGAATAGTTAATGCAAATAAATTTTGGCGGCGCCAGCTTCCAGCTTCGTCTAGTTGTAATTATTAGGGTCGTGTCTTTACTCTTTATGCGGTATAAATTATATATATATATATATATCCCACTGAAACTGCGATACACTTTCAGCCCAACTCAACACGGTCTCAGGCACAACCAAGATTAAGAATGGTCCCCGGGTTACGATTTATAAATTTATATTTACTTCATTTTTTTATTTGTTAATATTTAATACAACACAATTAATTTGAGGTATTATTCAATAGAAATTATATTTATTATTGTCTGAATACAACAATGAATTTAATTAATTGAAAACTTCGTCGTTAAGACGCATAAATCTGCAAAAATAAGAAAATAATAAGAGAATACAGGAACATCCCCAGCAAACACTTTGATACCTAAGTTAGACACTGAATATAATATAAATTGTATTGAAATCAATATCAGAGATGTCGTACATTTTTATAAATGAGTGTTTGATTATCTATAGAGAAATATGAAATAATTTAAAGTGTAACAAAATTAGAATTCTTATAAATAACGTTTATTTTGATTAATTTTAGTATTACTGAGAGTAGAATTATTATAGATGACATCTATTTTTTATAGATGATGTTCATCTTGGGTAATCCTAGTTTGTCTGAGACTAAGATTGTTATGGATGACGTTTATCTTAATATTTTAAAATTATTTTAGAATTAAAATTCTTTATGCATAATTAATTATCTTTTTAGAGAAATTTTTAGATGTTAGAGTTATCCTATTTGCGCGTTTGTGTGAGACCGCCAGTGCATGGAAAATTTATGTCTTTCAGCTCAAAATATCATTTTGGGCTCTTGGACTTTTAATAGGTCTTTACTTATAACACAACAATATCATTTAATCATGTGTACTATTTTTATTAAAAAAATAATAAATAAAAAATATTTAATACAATATTTTGATGTATTATTAATTAAAATGTTTTTGAAAATTTAATGTACTAGACCAAATCATGCAGTGCTATAAAGCTCAGAATGGCCTAATCATAAGAGTTGGTCCCCAATACAAAGTAAACCCAAAAGGAGCTAGGCTCGTTTATGGGCCCTTCAACTGTAGGTCCAAGGCCCAAGTAAGGCTTCTTTTAAGCCGATTTAACAAATCTTATCCCAACGACCACGCGTCCTCGAAATCACTCCCTCAGCATAAACACCCGCCTATGTAAAGGCATAATGTCGAACTAATAACGTACGTGATTTCTTATGTTTTTATTATATTATTTTTAAATATAATAATAATTGAATTAAGTGTTAAAAGATTTATAAAGGGATGAGAGCTTATCTTTTCTTTTTCTTTTTCTTTTTTTATTGTAGAAGTATAACTCAAGACTAGTTCCGGTCTATAAATTATTAAAACAATTTTAGATCTGAAGATTACACAAAGAGAATACAAATAAATTGTGAATCGAGTGGTGAACTACCATTCAATTTTGTTCTTCTTCCTTTCTTCCTTTGGCCCCAAAATGGCAATCTATCATCTCTATCTATCAAGATCGACTCATACTCTAAGCATATTTTTTATTTTCAAAAGGAAAAATTATTAAGCAAAGAAAAAATATTATAGTGATAATAAGAATAGAAGTATTCAAATTCTTGAGTGTAAATGTGAAATCCTTCGTCTTAAGGGCCCTTACACATGATTCCACGCACGTGTGAGGGGTTAATCATGATATACGACAGCGCACCAGGTAGGAGATACAGTGCATGGTGCTCATAAGAAGCCACCCCCACAGAAGGGTGAAACTCTCACATTGCGACTGACATGATTCAAACATGCATATATGGGTATAATCTGTTAGCTAAGAACTAACCGTGTTACATTTGTGAGGACATAAGTATTCAAATTCGAGATCATCTTTGATTGTTTATAGGTCTTTAGTTCAAAAAAAATTTTTAAAAAAATTCTTATTTCAATTCAGTCTGAACCGAAATGAACGCATGCATACACAAAAATATGTATATTATTTATATTTATATAAATATAAAATAATATTATTCCATGTGACTAATAAACAAAGACTTGAACAAAGAATAATGTCAACACAAGTAGAATGCCAGAGCTGTTTGATCTGCAAAAGTGCGCATAAACAAATGAAACAAAAGATAGCTACTTAATATATTATTATATATGCATTATTATTATTATTATTATTCATATATACATGGGTTTTTAATATTTAAATATTTTTATTTATTTCTTAATTAAATATTTTAAAATATAATAATATATTCATTAATTACTAATCAATAAAAAATGTTTAAATATTAAAAATAACGTATATATATATATTAAATACATTTTTAGCAAAAGCCTTTATATGTATGTATGTATGTCAAAGGGTGGTTTGTGCGTACTAGTTAGTTAGTGGGTTGGCAGTTGGCACCGGAAATTAATATATAGGTTGAATCAAATTGGGAACCAACCAACCAACCTTAAAATAACAAACCAAAACCAAAAGAAGAAGGGAAGGGACACAGCCAAATAGAACCAAGAGATGGATGGATGGATGGATGTGCCATTAATTGTTAATTAAATTAATTAATCTCAGGACAGGAGGAGGAAACAAAACAGAAGACAAGTCAACTTCTGTAGAGAAGGAGCATTATTATTATTATATCATTATAATAATAATAATAATAATAATAATAATAATAATAATAATAATAATAATAATAAACCTACGTACAAAATTCAACAAGAAGAACGTCCATTAATGAAATTAAATATTTGAACGTGCAAGAGAGAGGGCAGGACTTGTTCTTGTCAACCAATCATTAATTAATTAAGCTACTTGGTGGTTCTTATATATCATCATCAAATTAAACCCCCAAATTTGTAAAATTACCCAGAAACCAAAAAAAAAAGAAAAAGAAAACTTAATTTTCTTTTCTCCAACATATATATATATATATATATAAACAATGCAATTTATTTAAGCATTGGGCATCTTAATTAATTATATATATATAGAAAATATATAACAAGTCTTATTGCCACCTATATATATATATATATACACACACATAGCTGTTGAAATTAATTAGATAGGCTAGCTAGTTGAAGAGAAGAGAGTTGACATGCTCTTTTGTTATTACTTAATTAATTATAATAGCCTACTAACCCTTTTCTTATTCCAGTTTTGCCCCTGCCATTTATTATTATTATGAGTCTTGACATTATCTTTTTTTTTCTTTTTTTTTAATTTCATTCTCTCTGTCCTAGCTTGTATATAAGCCATTGACAAGCTTAAGTTCTCTTCACCTCACCCCCTTGCTCTCCTTGCAAACACTTAAGCTATAGAGAGAGAGAGAGAGAGAGCTCACAGAGAATAGAAATAGAGATGAAGATCATAGTCATTTGCTTAGTGATGGTGCTGCTTGGTCTTCTAGCAGCCGGCGCAAGTTTTGGGGCCGAGGCCACCAGGGCAAAGGTAACCACACACACACACATATATATATATATATATATATGAAATCATAATTTTATTTTTCACGTTGCCCAATTAATTAGTACACTCATCGACATCTATATTAATATCATTTTTAAAAAATTTATATAGAATAATAATTTTTTCATTCATCAGAATAATGATATAACTGCTATATATATTGTTATGATAATAATATTTGTTATATAATAGTGTTCTTTTTCCACTTTATTATTATCTTAAAGGCAAAGCCCAGTCACCTTAATTATAATTAATTAGCCACTTCCCTTTTTAAGAATTTTTCTATAAAAATGTCACAAAAATAAGTATGATCGATATTTACTTAATTTGATTAATTTCTATTATAATAATTAAATTACAATACAACAAGATACATACGTATGTATAGCTCACATATATAATTTTTTTTACGCTTATCCTATATATGTTTTAGGTTTGTTCTCGATCGGTCATTAATTATTACGTTAGAAATAATTTATTCATTGAATTATTGAACTAATTCACCTTTCGTTATAAGATTGTGATAATGTTTTTATTTTGTATAATAATTAGTCAGGGGGTAATTAATATTTATATATATAATTAGCCGGCCGGGTGGGGTCGAGTAGCCGTAGCCCGTAGGTGCATGTATATATAAATCCATTCGTCTAAGAATCGCTATATATATTCGCTAATCTTAATTACCTGGCTGGCTTGTGGTTTTGGTAGGCTGACGTCATTTGGGTCTATCAACCTGGCCTGTTTCTGCCTCCTACATGCGTATATCCTAGCACTGCAGCCTCGCCTCTCGGACTAACAGCTGCCGGAGCTCTGCTAGTGCTTCAACTCATCATCCTTATCAACACCGGTTGTCTTGGTTGCAAACGACGCTCTCCTACTCAACCAAACTCCAACTCCAACCCCAACCCCAACATTACCGCCCGACTCTGCTCTGGCATTGCAAGGTAATGAATTGTACGTACTCTAGCTAACTGAAAGATTAATGCCACTACAGTTAATCTCATAGATGATTTAACTAACGTACGTTGCTGCAGCCTCACATTTGCGATAGCGCTGGTCATGTTGCTGACCGGAGTGGCACTGAATGACGGTAAGAAGAATTGCTATGTTGTGAAGCCCGGAGTGTTCGCCGGCGCCGGTGTCCTGTGCCTTGCAACTGCGGCTCTGGGAATTGTAAGTTTTATCACTTTGGAATCGGAGAAGAAGGGCGCAACTCCTCTTACTCAAGGCGGCATTATTGAAGTCGGACAGCCGCAGTTTCCTCCGGCCAACGGTGTTAAACCCTCTAGTCTTCCGGCGTGAAATTAATTAAATGGTTTTTCATATGAGTTATTGCTTTAACGTACGGCCGAGTTCAATGAGGAGTAGATTTACAATAAAGTTGTAGTCCCGGCCGCCAAGTGAATTCAGCCATAATTAAAACCATAATTATTTCTTTGAATAAAACCATAACTATTTCCTCCATTATCATCATCGTCATCGCCGTCGCCATCACTATTATCACCATCATCAGCTCCATTGTTTTCATTATGAATTCCATCAATATGATCATCTTGATTGAAGCTAGTTGTGGACATGCGCATCTCTCCTCGCATTGCGATGTTACCAGTGTTTTCATTATCAATTTCATCAATACGATCATCTAGATAAAAGCTAGTTCTGAACCTACGCACCTCTCATCGCATTCCCATGTCCCATGGGTCACCTCTACTACTATTTGTAACCTCTTCTGATAACACCTGGTTAACATTGATTCCTTATTCACGAACACTTATAGTAATTTGGGGATTGGGGTTACTTTTGTCATCATCAATGTGTAGTGGACGAACCCATTGAGAGAGTTTATTCTCGTCATTTTCTCCTCATTCTACTAAAATGTCCAAAGATTCATGAGATGGTTGACTATTAAAATAGAATATAAATAATGAGATTTTCAATGATAATGAGATTCTTCATATGGGTTAAAAACTTATTTTATTTAATTAATAAAAACATAACGAATTTTTATTTCTTTCCTATCCTCATCTTCATCTCTTCTCTCTTTCCTTTTATATATTTATATTATTTGCTTATTTTAGATTTTCAAATAAAAATATTACTTTAAATTAACCTAGTACGTACGTACGTAGTAATTTTATAATTGATATGCATTTTATATATTGTTTTAATAGCTAGCTAGCATATATATATATATATATACAATTTTATATTAGAAGCTTTTGTTTTATATAAAATGAGCTAGATTCAAATAACTCCGGCTAATATTGGAATTGATATATAATCTCTTTCAAATACAAATATATAGATATGTAATATTGGAGCAATTAATGTAAGGATCAAATTAATTAATGTGGGGATATATATATATATATATATTGGAGTTAAATGATTAATTTGGGGTGGGGTGGGGTCAGTGCCGGCCCTGGGCATAGGCTGTCTAGGCAGTCGCCTAGGGCCCTCCCCTCTCCTTTCAAATCCAATAGAATAGCTAGGAGCTCTTTTTGCATTCAAAGGCTAAATTTAAATTTAAATTTGAATAATAGTAAAATCAACAAGCAGCAGATGTGAGAAAATGGCATTTAATGGATATATGGCAGTGGCAGTGGGCTGCGAATAGGGCAGTGAGTTTAATGTTTTGAAAGTTCATACAAAATTTTAAATATTTTTATATAGTAAAAAAATATAAGATCTCAAGTTAGTGGGCTGAATATTTTAAAGTTCTATGCGCATAGAACATTGAGCTGAATGTTTTGAAGGTTCCATAATTTCAAAATATGACAGTAGTAGTGGGCTACGCATAGGGCAGCTAAGGTAATTTTGAATGTTTTTATATAATAAAAAAATTTATCATATTCATTATATATAATTTTATTATTTTATTTTTAAATATAAAAAAATCATACAAAATTTTACTTAAGGCCCATGAGATCTCAGGGCCGGCCCTGGGTGGGGTGGGGTACGTAGTTGGGCTCAGTATTAGATAGTTTGGGTTGATGAGTTCAAACTAGCTAGTTATTAATTAATTTTATGTGATTTGAGTTTAATTAATTTGTGAATTTTAGGCATGTTTTTTTTTTTTTAGTTATCATTATTATGAAATATGTTTAATTGTAAGTTAATTATATATTGATGATATCATGTATGTATGTATATTCTTTAGGTATATATATATATGACTAATTAAAAATTCACTGTCTATCTTAGCTCCTCGTAAGTGAAACAAAAAGGAAATCTAATTTTATTTTATATGTTATATTAAAAGTTTCTTCATATTCAACTTACGTACCCTTTTGGAAATTAAGGAAAAGGAAAATTGAGTTGGTGTGGACACGTACTTGCTAAGGTATGGAGGCCTTAATTAGACTTTGAGAAGTAAACGCAACCCCCCCCCCCCCCCCCCCCCCCCCCCCCCTCCTCTCTCTCTCTCACTATATATATATTCCACAATCTTAGCTGTCGATGAATAAAGTTGGTTACGCTGATTCTCTTTTGACTTTTTGTCAAGGGATAAGATGGGGTGTGCGTGCGTGTGTATATATATACTCTACAACAAAAATAATTTGTTGAGGTATTTATTTTAGGATATTTTTTTAGAAAGTATCCTCTAAAATATTATTTTAAGACACAATCTAAAGAAGTACTCTAATACAATAATTTTAATGAACCATAACAATTAAGTGTCCTATAAAATATCATTTTAAGGCACAATTTAAAAAAGTGTCTCAATAAAACAATTCTAATAATGCACAACAATGAAATGCCCTAATAGACAAATCTAAGTGTCTTAATAGATAAATCTAATAGGGCAGAATTTTTGAAATGCACTATTAAAATAATTCTAACAAAACACTCTAATAAAATGCCCTAATAGACAAATCTTAAGTGCTCTAATAGAATAATTTTAATGAAACTTAGATATACTATAAAATAAATATAAGCACATATATTAATAAGATGATGTGTAGATTAGGTGGTCACGCGTGTGCAAGAAGAATGAAAGGTTCAGGGTTCGAGCTGAAAGAGAAGAAAGTTAGAGTTAAGAAAAGGCCTTGTGGGGGATATGAAAAATAAATTTATAATAATTTTTTAGGCATTTTTAAGTGTCACAATAAACTTAAATTTATAGTTATTTTTTAGGCATTTAGAAGTGTCTCAATACGTTTTTGGGGCACAATTACACGCGATATTATTATTAGTACCTTAATAGTTAAAATGTCCCAATAAACTATCTATTAAGGTATTTTTAAATGTCTTTTAATCCAAAATTTATTATAGTGATTGAAAAAAAGCGTTGCCACACTCTTCTTTCTTAAGTTATCTAATAATCATTATTCAAAAAAAGTTGTTTAAAAAATAAAAAAACAAAATGTATTTTCTAAAAAAAAAAAATTCTAATTATGACTCTCTAGATAAAATATATATAGACCTCTCATCAAGGCCATGGATGATATCTAATTAATTTGGACGAAATTAATTAAACATGTAAAATTTATTCTCTCTCTCTCTCTCTCTATATATATATGGTTAAATTTGTAATGTTTTGAGTTTTTTAACATAAAGAAGTTTACACTTTGTATTGGATTATTATTTTTGAACATAAATTGGCCTGCATAACATACATACATATATATAAATGTAGTAAATTGTTATATTAATTTATACAAATATATATGTAACACAATGCACGTGTTGTATTAATTAATTAGTTTGCATGCATCTCAAACTAGATATGATATTGATTTAATAAAATTTAGAATATTAGATTCGGAATTTTAGGGTTGCCTACAAAATCACATCATACAAAATACATTAATTGTTTGCATTGAATATAATACCTCAAATGGAATTTTTTAATTTACAAAATATAAATAATATATATACTAAACTAACGTATATGCTAAATTGTATATATCGATCTTAACATATATATTTATATAAATCTAATTTTTTTTTTAAGAAAATGTATATATATATATATATTAATATTTAACCAGCCAATGGAAATGTTGCAAAATAATGAAAATATGACAAACAGATAGAACGTGGGATCGATGAATTATAATATTTACATATATATAAAGCATATAAGAAATAAATTTATTAGCTAACAATTATACTTACAAACTTTTAATCTCACTAAGTAAAATCTGCTATTACATCATCAATTCTAAACATAATTAAGCAATGTACATACCAAATGTAAATTAAAGATATACATGCATATGTATATATGTCATTAATATGTATTTATATGCATGGATTGGCCTAAGTCATGCGTGCATCAAGATCACGGGGAATTCACCAGCCAGGAGGAGCTGCAGTTTCTGCATATCCGATGCCTCTGCGAGTAGCGGGGAAGAGAATGAAGAGAAAGCTCGACAGAACGCCAGCCCCCAACGGCAGATTGATAATCAACACATTCCGGTTGGCTCCGGCCGCCGGAAAGAGGCAGCTCTGCACCTCCGGATCGCTCGAAGCTAGCACCGAGAACACCACCAGGGACACGAACGCGTGAACGAAGTCTATGAAGCCGATCTTGAACCTCGCCAGCTCCGCCTTGCTCTTCCTCTCCTGATCACCCTGGCGATTGTCGTAGTTGAAGATGTACAGCCCCTTGAACGTCGCGATGCCGTAGTAGAACTTGCCGTCGCCGTCCACGAAGCTGTCAGTGAACGACGAGAGGAAGCAGAGGGCGGCGCAGAAGCCAACGAGAGATATCGTCAGGTACTTATTCGACATCTGGCCGGGTTATATAGAAAGAGTAACATACGCATCGAAAACAAATAAATAAAAGATTATTATATGTTGTGAATTGAAATATATAAATAATATGTTTAAGATCCATATATATATATATAGATCATAAATCTGATGTAATTCCAAGAGATAACCCTAATTAATCTAATAATAAAATCAAACGTAATTAAATTGATATATATGATGATCATGATCATGATCATGTTTAAGAACCTGGCAGGTGCCATGGTTGGAGAAGGAAGGCGTCAAGGCCTGGAAAGCGAGGACGGTGCCGGTTGGGAGAAGGTTGGCTAGGCTGGCGGCGCTGTCTAGGGTTTTGTGGAGGAGGTGGTTGGAGCCGCGGGGCATTGACTGATCTTCCATGGAGACTGGATGGATTATTATAGTTTGGTTTGGAATTAAAGTAGTGATTGGAATTAATGGGAATATGGGAATTAATTAATTGGATTAAAAAGAGCTAGCTAGGGATCAGATATGGAGGAGATCAGGAGGGGAGTATATATATATATATATATAGTGCAACTGCATGCGTGATCCTTAAGCAAGAAATTGAATGACAATGTGATTTTTGTCCAATTGGGGCCGGCCGGGTGATGCCTAATTAATTAATGTGAGTTTTTGTGTGTTAATAATAATTCAGGAAAAGTATATATATATATATATTTGGGTTGAGTGTTTTCTCTACTTTCCCCTTCAATATTCTCATCTGTCTGGCCTGTCGATCTGTTTGATTCTGTATATTTCCCCTTTAATTTGGTTCCCTTAATTGTTATCTCTTTCGACGTCAATTAATACTCCCAATCCCCAAACCCCAACATATATATCAATTCCAATTTGGTAATATTAATTTAACCCTATATAATTTTTGTTACCACCCAATCATTATCTGAGTGGGTGATTAATATATTAGGATAAAATTGTAATTGTAATTTTGTTTGCAAATAATTAAAATCATTTCATTTTCAGAACTGCTCAAATTAAAACCCTAATGCATTTATCAAAAGTGATGTCCAGATTCATGATTATATCTTGATTTTCTGAAAAAACCAAACCAAAAAAATAGTTCATGAAGAATTGTTTACAAGCAGCTAGCGAAAGCTTCATTGCTAATTAAGGCATGCAGCAGAGTTATGCAGAGGAAACGAGCATGTTTTTCGAGTAGACTTCTTGATTTCCAAACATTTTATTTATAGATATTTATAATTCTTATCTTTGTTTTTAAAAAAATTCCAAATCGTTTGTTAGAGTTCTATATATCAACGAATCGTAGTTAGCTGAATGTATGCATACGGTGACATGTCGAAGATTAATTAATTAATAATATATATGAACCTTACCTCGGATTAAGCTGTACGTTCTTTTAATTTATAGGTTTTTTTTAGTATATAGTTTTGTTTGTCTTAAAAACGTGATTTAATTAATTATCTTTTGAGGAATGCTAGCTAGTCACACTTAATTTTTCTAAATACTTTTCTGCTTAATTAATTATAACAATCACCATCAAGTGGGGTTGTTTAATTAAGAAAATATGATTAGCATCCATCTTCATCTTCTCTATGTAACTTCAAATTAGAGCGAGCCAATTGAATATAATGTTGTTTGAAATTATATGTTTGTCCTGGGAAAAAGGTGAATTAATGGAGGGAAATGATGCAGCCAAATATAACCAAAGGCCTATGCCTAGCTCGCCAAAAAAAAAGGGTGAAATCTCTTTAATTTGATAGAACTTGTATTAAATATTGTATTTCTTATGTTAATTTGGTTTAATTCAAAAGAATATAAAAATTAAAAATGAGAGAGAATAACCATGATTATTACTGGTGTCAACAATCTAAATTAATAAATAAATTTAGGGTTATGATTAGACAAATTACTATTATGTTATATTTATAAATTAAATTTATTATAATTTATTTTCTTTCCTTAAAGATTGGATGAGATAAGATATTCAATTTTTAACAAATTTCAATTTTTATACTCCATCCGTCAGTTCTAATTTGATTTTTGGTACAAATAAATTTAATTTATTCATAGATCTAAACTTATTGTTTACATATAACACCCAATTTAGTTAAAGTATTTTCATAAATTGAAGAAAATTGGTTTAAATCTTGAAAATTTTCTAAAATGTGAGATACTCTCTAATATTAATGGTTTAGATTTAATTTTAAAATTAAAAATATTAAAAGAAATTATAACCATGCATATAAATAAAAACACCACTTGCAATACTAAATTTTATAAAAAAAGGTAAATTATTTTCCAAATATATGAATAACTTATAGAATACTATTAATCGTTTTTGTTACTTTAGATTAAGTAGAAAGTAATTTTTTAAAAATTAAAATTAATAAAATTTTATTTACATTCAACTATATTAGAAAAAAGATTAAGTAATTTAACTATATTGTCAATTAAAAAATATTTATTTTTAAATTTAAATAAAAAATTAATTAATAATTTTACATCTCAAAAAGAATTTTTTTTAATAATTTTTATTATTTATTTAAATTAATAAAAAATTACTAAAATAATTGTCTCAGAATCACCCACCCAGTCTTAAGCCGGCCTTGGGTGGCGTTGTAACCCGCTCAACAAGTCTACGATTCTTTTATTCCAAAAGGTGAAATCGCTCACCCCGAGCGCCCCCCACTTTCGGCCCGACAGAAATGTGCGGGGAGATTAATCATGGTGACTCAATCAACCAACAGCAGTTAGACCAGAGTCTACGGTTCTTTGCATATTTGAAGAGCTGATCATCCATTAATTCATCAATCATCCTCTTAACATTCGTATTCACCATTATTTCATTAATCATCCGTGCATGATAATAAATTCAACATATATAATCTTTTTATATTTCCAAAAAATAAAAAGTAAACCCAAGTAAGGCCTTACCATCTCAGGGCCTTCAACTCTGGGTCCAAGGCCCAAGTAAGGCTTATAATTGGCCTTTTAAGCCCATCCAACAAAATTTATCTCAACTGACCACTTGACCTCATCTAGGTCACTCCCCCAGTACAAATGTTCATCTATACAATAAATGCATAATATTCAATGAATAACGTACGTCATTTATTACATTACTATTATATCATTTTCAATTATAATAATTGAATTGAGCGTCAAAAGATTTATCAATGAATAAACCTTACCATCTTTTTTTATCACGGACATATAACTTGAGAAGTGCTTAGTCTAAAAATTACTAGAACAATCTTGGATCTGAAGATTACACAAACAGATCGAATACAAGTAAATTCTGAATCGAGTGGTGAACAAGCCTGATCTTCACCCTAAATGACAATCTTATCATCTTCATCTATCAAGATAGATCAACTCATACTCTAATCTATGCATATTTTTATTTTCAAAGGAAAAAAATTATTAAGCACAGAAAAGATATTGTCACGACTTTTCTATAATAAGAATAGGGGTATTCAAATTCTGAGATGATATTTGGTTCACTTATAGGTCTTTAGTTCAAAAAAAATTAAAATTACTATTTTAATTCAGTCTGAATCGAAATTGTAATATCTCCAATTAATTAAATGAAATTAAATTAATTAAATTAGTTAATTTGTTAAAATGAGAGGCGGTGCATGTGCTAAGTATCAAAGAAATTTGCTATTTTTGTGTCTCTCATTGAAGCTTCTGGCTGAGATGGGAAACAGAGGAGAGAGAGAGAGAAGATCGGCCATGGCAGTAGCTGCCATGGCCGATGATTGAAGTGAGCAGCAATGGCTTGAAGAAGCCGCTGCCATGGCCGCGATGCTGGATGCTCAAGGGGTTGATGGAGGCTTCGATGACCAGCTATGGCGAGTGAAGGTGGCCGGTGAGGTCGTGCGATGTAGCGGCCGGAGGTTGCAGCGGTCGATTGCAGCAACAGTGGCAGCCGCGAGCGTGCGCGGGTGCGACGGCTATGGGCGAGGCTAAAGCAGGGAGGAGCAGTACGCGGGAAAGAAGAAGAAGAAGAAGAAGAAGAAAGAGAAAGAAGAAGAAGAAGAAGGCGCGCAGGAGCAGGGGCGCGGGAGAAGAAAGGAAGAGGAAGAAAGAAAGAAAATAAAATAAAATAAAGAAAAAAATTAAAAGAATTTTGGGATTTTACGGCAAAAGAAGTGATCAGGTACGTGGGTAAAAATTAGGAGAAGCATGATATATTTAAATTATAAATTTTACGCGATTAGAATTTTATTTTGGGTCTAATTTTATCAATTTTGGGAGTTTAATCTATTGCAGCGTGTATTAATTTGGTGGTGTTTAAGCAAGAAAACGCTGTAAACGACTAGATACAGGCAAATTCTCTTCTACCCTTATAATCTCTTTCCATTTTATGATCCACTCGTTTTCCCTTAATTCATTTTGGTATCGCGTACTAATTATTCGAAATGAGGATTTTATTAGCGTGATTTAATTTAAATTAAATATGAGACTCGTTGGGGTTTTATTTACGGTGTGTCTACGTGGGATTTTTGATGGTTAAATTATTTATATTACACGGTTAGATTTAATTAATGTGAGGCACGATTTTATTAATCGCTATTAAACGTTTTACTTCGCAGCCGGAATGCAAGAAAGGCAAGGAACGACTGTGTAAAGGCAAGCTCTTAATCCTTTCATCGTGTTCTTTAATTCCTGTGAAAGACCCCATGATTTCTCATATTTTATCACCTCCCTTACTTTAATTCGGCACCTAGCCTTATTTGTTGAATTATTATTCATCTGTTTTAATTTAAATTAAATCCGAGATTTCTAGAATTTTATTCGTTGTGAGCCTATGAGGTTTGTACCGCCCCCACTTCTCTTGGGAATGATGTTGAACCCAGCTTGGGAACTAGGTTCCTAGACGTGTGGGTTTATTTACGATTTCTTAAAGTTATTTATGGTTCGGTTAGAGCTATCGAGCAGTAGAGCAGGGGTCGATTGTTGGTGACGTTGGGATAGACTATTGTACGGCCCTGAAGTGGACCGTCGGGTGGACACTTCTAGTCACTGGCCATTGACCGGTGCCGGGCACTGCTGACTAGCTCTGCCAGTATGTGATTTATTGTACGTTTAGATTTATTATATTGCTGTCCATGATTTGATATGTACATGGATATGAGTTGCATATTGGATATTCATTTATTGAGTATGCTTGGACATGGACATTCTAACTTGGTTAGGTTGCATCCAGCATGGGCATATGCATCGCTTGTGGTTTATTATGTGGGCGGAGCATGGCCTGATGCCTGGATGTATGGGCGCCTTGTATCACATTGATGCTCACTACGCCATTGCATTTCTATGTGCATTGCATGGCTACTGGTAGTATTTAGTTCTCGGACGGGAGTACCGTTCCAAGGGAGCCTATGGCTCGGGTGTCGGGAGTACCGACATGGACGGGTGACAGGAGTATCGACCCGGGATAGCGCACGCAGGTTTGTTCGAGATTCATGTTGCCTTTCAAGACAGCGGCATGTTGGTATGAGACTTGGGTGCCAGGTGTCTTATGTGGGCCCCAAGGACCGGTATGTGCTTTTATTATGTTATGTTATTGTGTTGTAGCGCCTCATGGCTTGTGTGTACCTGAGGTTCTATACTGGGGAGAGTGTTCTGGATATGTTCAGCCTTCAGCCTTTCTTTCTTTATGCTTGCTGAGTCTCTTGACTCACTTTGCTTTCCATAATTCCAAGTAGTAGTAGCGTGGGCCATGACAAGTGAGTTAGCTTTTAGCAGCAGAGTCAGTATGGTGTATAGGCAGTCTCATCAATTCATGTCAACTCTGATGGTTGAATAGAATTTACTCTATTATTTTTATTGTGCCAGGTCATCTCTCGAGTCTCATGTATGTTGGCACAGGAATTGTTTTCATTTATTGATCTTATGACCGCTGTGCTAGCGGTGTTCCCGTAGTGATTAGTGGTTAATTTTATAAAAAATTTGTTATAATTATACCCTTCTTTTGATCTTAAAAATGGTTTAAATTAGATATTAATATATATTTTATGGTTATATGCAAATTTAAATTGAAAGATGAATGAAATGAAGTTCTAAAGTAAATAATAATAATATATAAAATTATATATAATACATATATATCATTATATGCATGCATGTAATATATATATAATATAATCTAATATATATACGTGCCATGTGTAATACATATATATAATATATAATTTATTAATAACATTAAATTATTTTTATTTTTTTTAGGCATGAAGAATTCAAGCCCATGAAGAATTAAGGCCCAATTTGAGCAACCCATGGAAGATATTATTTGGAGAAGGCCCAAAGATTATTTTTAATCTTAATAAAGATTAAAAACCAATTTATAGAAATCTATTTTTATTTTTTATGTGAGAGCTTTATTAGGTGTGTTTTTTTAGCTAAAATTCATTTAACTATTAGGTGGATATTATAGCTAAAATCCATTTAACTTTATGAGTGCTTTATTAGGTATGTATTTTAGCTAAAATCCATTTAATATTAGGTGTGTATTATAGCTAAAATCCATTTAACTTTAAGTGTGTGAGTGCCCATTAGATATAATTATGTCTAGTTGAATAATTGAAATTGTGTGGTTTGTATTGCATCTTGTGGCCTATAAATAGATCACTTGATTGCATTTGTAAGTGTGATTATTATTCTTGAATAAAAGTTTAGTTGTTTCCTTATAATTCTCTCTTTGAAAATTATTCTTGTTCTTTCTCATTTTCTTTAGTACTTTCTCTTATAATCTTACTTTTTTTTCTTTCTTCTTTTAAATTCTTATGTCATTTATTATTATTTTATTATTCACCGCCTAAATGGCCGGTTAATTTGTGCCTTTAAATTTCTGCAATTTTAATTCTTGTCATTTAATTATTCACCGCCTAAATGACCGGTTAGTTTATGCCTTTAAATTTCTGCAATTTTAATTCTTGTTATTTAATTATCCACCGCCTAAATGGCCGGTTAGTTTATGCCTTTAAATTTCTTGTCATTTAAATTCTGTTATTTAAATTACGTCATTTAAATTTCTGTCAATTAACTTTCAAATAAAAATGAGTAGTTAAATCTAATCTTGGGTTAAGGCAAGGACAGTGTCCAACGCCAATGATTCCCAAAGAAAGCTGCGCTTTAAATAAATAACATTAATTTAAATTTCAGTATGAGTGTGTATTAATTATTAAAAAATCACTAAGTTTGGATTGGAGCGTAAGCCTAATTTAGAGCTTTCATGCCATGTATGAGAGTTACTAGAACTGGAAACGCTATCATACCTAAACTCAGATGATTAATTTAGTTGTTTTGTGTATTAATTGCAATTGGATTTATGGTAGTTGCTTAAATTAGAATCTCGCATATCATGTATGGGGATTGCTTAACCTAGAACTATCATCATCTCTAATTGCATTTAATAACAAACCCTCATATCTGAAATTAAATTAATGTTGCTAATTTTTTATGCTAAAATTTGGGAATCAACGGATTGGTACTGAAATTGTCTTAACTCAAGCACTATCCAAATTCATATTCTTACGTTTAATGTTTATTTCAATTTCTGCCTTACTTTATTTTCTAGTATCTGTTGTCTAAAAAAAAACTCATAAAAAAACCTTGTTGCCAATTTGTCCAAATGCGTGTGCGTGTGTGTGACATTCTTTTTCTTTTGCCATAAATAAATCTCTCAGTGGACGACCTGGATTCATCCAGAAAATATAAATTTAAATTTGGACTACAACTGCACTCGTACACTGGCGAGTATAAACCTCTCACTAAAATAAAAAAAATATAAAAGTTTTATTATGATTTGTTCTTATTATGTTTTAATTGCAGGGTGAGAGTGCAGTCACGTAGTGCATGCATGTGTTTAGCTTTGCTTTCGTTGTTTTTATTTTTGAGTATGCATGCCAGGAGGGTGGCTTTGACTTGTGTTCCTTTGTTTTTTCCTTCCGTAGGCGCTCCCGTTTGGATAGTTCGAGTGATTGGGGGATATCCGGGTGGGGTGTTTACAAAAATAAACACATACAAAAAAATATGCAATATTATTGCTATGGGGGTTATATTACTATGGGGGATTTGGGTTGAAATGAGATTTGAGTATTAAGGTTTTAGTATTATTTGTGAGTATATAAATATATATGTAGGCATATATAGTTTCTATTAATTAGTTTAGGCAGAATATATAGGATATGTAAAAAATAGTTTTTTGGGACCTTAATTAGTAAGACCAATTATGAGGATATTTAATTGATCTTGTTTTAAATTCAATCAATAACCATTAACCCAATTCCAATGAATTGAATTGGGATGAGGTTTCTATATTATATAAGTGACGTCTATTGTTGACTAATATTAGAATAATTTAATTAATAATAGTAGTTCAAAAATATTAAGCACAAATCTATATAATAAAACACAACTGTTTTTGAAATGTATAGATATTTCAATGGCTAAGATTTATTTTGAACATTTTAATGGCTAAGATTAAACATTTTCCCGCCCAATAGCATCTCACTGTCTTTCTCCTTCCCACCCATCCCTCTCTGTAGCCCCTCTCATATACATATATACACACACACATACCCACCCATCCACAATGGCCGACCCCCTTTCTCTCTCTCTCTCTCTCTCTCTTTCTATGCAGATGAGGCCGAACGGTGGCCGGTGGAGCTGAAGCCTGAAGCAGCGAGCGGCCAGAGGTGGCGAACGATGCAGCGAGCGGGGTGGGCTCGTGGTGGAGAGCCGATGCAGCAGCTGGGTGCGCGCGGTCGGAGGCGCAGTTAGATGCGGCGATGCTTAACGGCCAGAAGTAGCAGGGTCGAAGTAGCGGAGGCGCGGGAGGTCACCCACGGCAGCGAACGGCTGATGGCGGCGACCTTTTTCTCTCTCACTGACCCACCCCCCTCCCTCCGCCGTTCGCTGCTATGGCAGATCTCAGTTGCTATGTATATGTATGTGTGTGTTGTGTGTGTGTATTTGTGATGTTTGCTATGTATATGTATGTGTGTGTTGTGTGCGTGTGTTCTGCGCCTATCTGTGTATATATACACACACACACACACACACCAAACATCAGTTGCTAAGGGAATAATTTGGGATAGAGCCTTTTGGTTTGTTTCCTTGATTACAAATTGCGGGTTAAGAAAGGGAAAAATCTTCAGTTGTGATATTGGCACTCAAAACCCTCAACTGGTTATGTGGCTTTCATAGTTTGTATGCATCTACTTTTTAGCTAAAGTACAGAGGGGTTAGGGTTTTCTCGGTGGAGCGTTTATGGTCAGAAATTGGGATGTTGGAGTGGAAGATATAATTTTCAGCTATTGTTGGTAATATATTTATGTTTGTAGGTTTTTGCTGTTTCCTTTTCTGCTCTAACTTATATTGAGCTGTGTTTGCTTTAACTTATAGTGAGCTATGTTTGTTTGTTTGCATCCACTTGGGGTTTCGAAGATAATAATGGTTGGTGAGCTCTATTGAGCTCATGGGATTCAAAGCTTGCCGCGTTGTTTTGGTATATGTAGCATATGAATGTTGTCTTTGGTCTATCGGGTTATTTTGAGTAAAAATAATTCCCCTTTCCAACCTGAATGGTGCTTTTTATTTATCTTTATTGAACTGTTGAGGGTAAATAAAATCTGTAATTGCAGATTTTGGTAACTATTTCTCTCTTTTACTTCGTCCATATTGTACTGATTTTGGTATGGTTAGAAGCTGCATACTCAAAATCTCAAGAACATGAAAATTAACTAGAGCATAAAAGGGTGGCAAAAATTGTGGTATGGTTAGAAGCTGCATACTCAAAATCTTAAGAACATAAATTGTAACTAGGAGCAAAAAAGGGTGGCAAAAACATTTTAACACATTCATGCATTCATGATGAAATCTATATAATAAGGAAAAACAATTTTTGAAAATATGTAAAAATTGTATCGACCGATACATTTTATTTGTATGATTAAGATGGATGGATGAAAATATTAATGATTGATATTAATTCTTTTTTTCTCCCCATATTTCTTCTTCCAATTTACCCACCCAACAATCCCAAGCTCTGTCCCCATTCCACATTTAATTTCTACAGGTGCAATCATGCGTCTCTGCCACCCCTACAGAAGCTATCAAATCTCACCTCACTCCCTAATTGAAGAAGGATTGTTGAATTAGACAAAGCTTGCAGTTTCAATACGATTGGGTTGCGTGCAATTTGCGTTATGAATTATGAAAATCTCTTGAAAGTTTCAATCAAAATATTTAAATTAATTATAATAAATTTATAGATATATTAATACATGTAAATAAACAAATTTTTCTCTTTTCTTTACTTTTCCTCCCTCTACTAACCTAAATTAATTATTCATCTTTTCTCCCCTCCCAAACACCTCTGCTTCTCGCATCCCCATGTTCCAATCTTTGTATTTATATCTACCCACATAGGGTAAGCCTTTATACATGAGCTTACTTTAAAATTTTATAAATTGTCCCTTTATTTGAATTAAATTATATTTGGTTTCTATAATTTTTTTATAATTGGAGAAAAATCTTTTGAAGTTAATCTTTTCGTTAAGTGAAGTTAGCGTAAACCTTAATACATAATAATTTATATCAATTTTTTTGTTTACTATATTATTATTATTTAGAAGTTAGGACAATAATAATATTTGGGGTAATGCAATTTTATTTACAATTTCAAAGACTATGGGGAGTGTAGGTAAATAGGTCAAGTGTCATCATCAGTGTAATGCATACATGCATATATAAGAAATGTTATAAGGGATTAGGGTTTTTAAAAATATATAAAATATACGAGAGGAACATTTAAATGACAGAGATGAATTTTAAATGTATATTAATAGTTGAGATTGAATAAGATGAATGATGTTTATGCTCACTTACTCCTTTACTCATTGTTTCTTTCTTCTTCTTTCTTTCTTTTTCTCACAGACCCACCTACCCATGTCATCTGGAAGTGCGGCGGGGGTGGGGGAACGGAGGGTTGATGGCGAGTGGGGGGCTTGTGGGTGCAACGGTGGTAAGGAGGCGGGAAGGACAATTGTTGGTGAGGGGCGGGCAGGTGCAACGATGGTGAAAGGGGCGGGAGGAAGGACGATGGGTAGGGGTAAGGAGCTGCGAGTGGTTGGCAATGGGCGATGGCGGTCCGAGAGGCTGTATGAGGGGGCAACGACCGGTTGTGGCCAGTAGAGGAGGTGATCGAGCGAGACAGTAGAGTGGCAGAAGGAAGGATGGCAAAATGTGCTCACAGCAAGGGGGCGACAAATGACAAACGCTGTTTGCGGTGGTGGGATGCGATGATAGTGATCGCATCTTTTGGCTGCTGGTAGCGGCCAACCCATCGCCCCCGATCGACGGCGATGGGGGTTCAAGGAACCCCTAACAGGGGTTTGACGAACCCCTGACCCGCGGCCCTCAATCGGCTGTTGTCGGGGCCCTTTCAAGACCTCAACCAACGATGGTCGGGAACTCCAATTTTTTTTTAATTTTTTTAATTTTTTAAAATTTAATTTAAAAAAAATCTATATACAAGGTCAATGTAAGCACCCCCGTCCGGATATCCCAACCACTCGGTCTATCCAAATGAAAGCGCCTACGTAAGGGAAGATAAACAAATACAAGACAAAATGCCCTGACATGCATTCATAAAAGATGCCACAGCGGAAGCAAAATGATATACATGCATGTCCGCAGGTACCCCGCTGATACAGCGGTCATGGAGTATATAAAAATACATACAGACCCTGTGCCCACAATAGGAGGTACAAATGACAACCTGGCACAGTCAAAAATAAAAGACAACGACTCTAACAAAACATCAGAGATGACGGGGGCAGCTAACTGTACACCTTACCAACGCGGCCGGCTACTAAGTGGAACGATCCTCGCCCTCGGCCTTTGCTTTACCCTTACCTGGAATGATGGAAAGCAAGGTGAGTCGCAAGACTCAGCAAGTTTATAAGAAATGAAAGGCTATAAATAAAAGAAGAAACCATCCCAAACACAGCCTCACAAGTACACACAAGTCATGAGACGCTACAACACAACAGTGCAGTATAGTAAGAGCACATACCGGTCCTTGGGGCCCACACAAGACACCTGGCACCCAAGTCCCATACCAACCTGCCGCTGCTCTGAAAGGCAACAATATCCTCAACAAACCTGTGCGCACTATCCCGGGGCGGTACTCCCGTCACCCGTATCCACGTCGGTACTCCCGACAATCGAGCCATAGGCTCCCTCAGAACGGTACTCCCGTCCGAGAACTAAATACTATCAGTAGCCATGCAATGCACATAAAATGCAATGGCGTAGTGAGCATCAATGTGATACCAGGCGCCCATACATCCAAGCATCAGGCCATGCTCCGCCCATATAGTAAGCCACACACGATGCATATGCCCGTGCTGGATGCATCATAATCAAGCTAAAATGCCCGTGACCAAGCATAACCAAATCATGTTAATCCCAACATGCAGCCCGTACCCATGTGCACATCAAGCCATGCAACGAGAATAAAATATAAGCAGGCATGCTATAATCACATAACGGCTAAGCAAGTTAGCAGTGCCTGGCACCGGTCAACGGTCAGTGGGTAGGAGAGACTCGCCGGCGGCCTAAGGTAGTCCGTACGACAGTCACTCCGTCACCGAACCGTCGATCCTAGCCCCCACTGCACAACCGCTCTAGCCAGAAAATAACCAAAAATCTAATTAATACCCGAACCGCTAAGAACCTAGCCCCGGGTGAGTATGGCATCATTCCCAACAGGCAGGGGGTGGCACAAACCCCCGTAGGCAACCAACGAATAAAACCCACGAGATCCATTTAATAAATTAGATCTTAAACTAACCGTTTAAAAACTTCATAATTAATTAATGGCCGAAACAAACGAAGGGAGGCCTAATAAATCGCCAACGAAAGAAACGACGAGATAGGTAAGAAGAACTTGCCTTAACAGAGATATCCTTGGGCTTGTTGGGTCCAAAAGCAGTAAAAATTATACAAACTGCAATATCCCAATTATTTGCCAATATTAATAAAATTGGACGCAAAACGAAATTCTGACCGTACAGAATATTAATTACTAGCTGCTCTACATACCTGGATAATTAAATCTGGAGTTAAACGCAATTTAATCCAAATTTTTCAGCCCCAAAAACTCACAAATTTCTCCCGTGCGCGCGCTGGTTTTTCTCTGAAATTGCTATTGTTTCTATGCTCAAAATCACGCCCGAAATCGGGCTTAAATGCGGCAAAAAATAAGCGGAGGAGACGCGGCCACGTGGCAGCGCGCGGGCCAGCCACTGGGAGGCCACCGCCTCACCGAAACGACGTCGTTTCGACGTCTAGAGGCTGAATTAAATCAGCCAAAAATCCCCCCCTCGCGCGCCTGCCCGCGGATTCGAAGCCGCGTCCACCGCCTAGCCGCCTCGCGCGCGACCGCTCGCGCTCGCATGCATCTTCAACCTATATATGCATTATGTTATATTTATTGTGATTTTGAGCCCTTTTCTGCAATACACGCCAGCACCCGAAACTTTCCATTAATTGCACTAACGCCCACTTAATTAATTACATTAACTCCCGAAATTTCTGAAAATCCCATTATTGAATTTCTTTTAATTTTCCTATAATTCCAGAAATTCCTAATACAAATTAATTAATTATTTTAATTTCTTATTTCCTTAAAATCACATAAGTAAATTTTATTAAATCACAACAAATTATTTTAATATTTCTTTTAATTTAAATTACCCCAAAATTAAATTAAATTGGCATTTACGGGATGTTACAAATCCTCCCCCTTAAAAGAATTTCGTCCCCGAAATTCGTACCTGGCTAGGCAAACAACTGAGGATGAAGTCGCCTCATGTCCTCCTCTAGCTCCCAAGTAGCCTCCTCAGGGGTATGTCGCTGCCACTGGACTTTCACATAGGGAATCGTGCGGTTACGGAGCACTTTTTCTTTCCGATCCACAATACTGGTAGGCAACTCGATGTACGACGCGTCCTCTTGCACCACGAGCGGATGATAATCAATGACATGCCCGGGATCTGCCACGTACTTGCGGAGCATAGAAACATGAAAGATATCATGTACATGGGCTAACTGAGGGGGTAAAGCTAACTGGTATGCCAACGATCCGACTCGCTCCAATATCTCGAACGGTCCCACATAGCGAGGACTCAACTTGCCAGATACTCTGAAGCGTCGAACACCCCTCATCGGCATAACTCGAAGGAAAACATGATCACCCACATCAAACTCCAAATCTCGGCGTCGTCTATCAGCATAACTCTTTTGACGGTCCTGAGCTGCCTTCATCCTAGCCCGAATCAACTGGATCTTTTTTGACGTCTGCTCCACCAACTCCGGTCCAAGTAACGCTCGCTCCCCAGTCTCGGTCCAGCAAAGCGGTGACCTACACGGCCGCCCATATAATGCCTCAAATGGTGCCATCCCAATGCTGGCCTGGAAGCTATTATTGTAAGCAAACTCCACCAACGACAAATGGTCATCCCAGCTCCCATGAAAATCCAGTACACAGGCGCGGAGCTTATCCTCCAAAGTCCGAATGGTCCGCTCCGACTGCCCGTCAGTCTGAGGATGGAAGGCTGTATTGAAAGTCAGCTGAGTCCCCATAGCACTCTGCAACGCCTCCCAAAATCGTGAGGTAAACCGAGGATCCCTGTCTGACACAATACTAGCTGGGGCTCCGTGCAGTCTCACCACCTCATCAATGTATAGCTTGGCCAGTCGATGAATAGGATAGGTCTTCTTGACAGGTAGGAAGTGTGCTGATTTAGTCAACCGATCGATAATCACCCATATCGAATCATACCCCCGGCTGGATCGTGGCAATCCTGAGACAAAATCCATAGCTATGCGTTCCCACTTCCACTCCGGCACAGATAAAGGTCGTAACAATCCTGCGGGCCTCTGGTGCTCAGCCTTAACCTGCTGGCACACTAAACATCGCGATACAAATGCTGCTACGCTCCTCTTCATGCCGCTCCACCAATACTGACGCCGTAAGCCCTGATACATCTTCGTCGCTCCAGGATGGATAGTATAGGGAGAACGATGAGCTTCCTCTAGGATCCTCTGCCTGATATCACCGTCACTCGGCACACAAATCCGCCCATGGAATAATAGCAAACCATCATCCCTCTGGCTGTACCCCAATGGGCCAAATCTCTCCATATCAGCCATAATCTCGCCAAGCTCCACATCCTGTCGTTGTCGATCGCGAATCTGACCCTCTAGATCTGAATGGATACTCATGGCAGCACAATAGAGTGTAGGATTGTCTGGTGCCACAGAGATAGTAAGATCGCTCATCTGCTCTAGTAAGAACCACTCCTGCACCATCATAGCTGCAACTGATGCTCTACGGCGACTCAGTGCATCTGCTACCACATTGGCTTTACCTGGGTGATAGAGGATCTCGCAATCATAGTCCTTAAGCAGCTCCAACCAACGTCGTTGTCTCATATTAAGTTCCTTTTGAGAAAATAAATACTTGAGACTTTTGTGATCTGTATATATCTGGACTCTCTCACCATAAAGATAATGCCTCCAAATCTTCAAGGCAAACACGACAGCCGCCAACTCCAGATCATGCGTGGGATAATTCTCTTCGTGCCTCTTCAACTGTCTGGATGCATAAGCAATCACTCGGCCGTCCTGCATCAAAACACATCCCAACCCTGCATACGAGGCATCACTGTAAATAGTAAATAACTCACCACTCCTGGGTATCGTTAGTACTGGCGCTGAAGTCAACCGCCGCTTCAACTCCTGGAATGATCTCTCGCAAGACTCATCCCAAATAAATCTGGCGCCCTTCCTTGTCAGCTTCGTCATGGGAGATGCAAGCCGTGCAAAACCCTCTATGAACCGTCGATAATATCCGGCAAGGCCAAGAAAACTCCGAATCTCTGTCATTGTCATCGGTCTCGGCCAATCCATCACGGCTCTAGTCTTCTCTGGGTCTACTGAGATACCCTCTCCTAAGACCACGTGTCCCAAGAATACCACTCGGGTCTGCCAAAACTCACATTTCGAAAACTTGGCATATAACTGCTCATCTTTGAGCTTCTGCAGAACCACGCTCAGATGCGCCTCGTGTGTCTCAGGGCTCGGTGAGTAAATTAGGATGTCGTCAATGAAAACTATGACAAAAGAATCCAAATATTCCTTGAATACCCTATTCATCAGATCCATGAACACTGCAGGTGCATTGGTTAGCCCAAATGGCATGACCACAAACTCATAATGGCCGTAACGTGTACGAAATGCGGTCTTTGCAATATCCTCATCTCTGACTCGCACCTGATGATAACCTGACCGCAAATCTATCTTGGAAAACATCGATGCACCATGCAACTGATCTAGTAAATCATCCACACGGGGTAGGGGGTACTTATTCTTGATTGTTACCTGATTAAGCTGTCGATAATCTATACAAAGTCGCATAGACCCATCCTTTTTGCGCACAAATAATACTGGGGCCCCCCATGGTGATGTGCTCGGCCGAATAAAACCTTTCTCCAAAAGATCTTGCAATTGCACCTTGAGTTCTTTCAGTTCATTGGCAGCCATACGGTAAGGAGTCTTGAAAATAGGCTGCGTACCTGGCATCAGATCGACCGCAAAATCAATCTCTCGGTGCGGTGGTAGTCCCGGCAACTCATCTGGGAACACATCTGGAAAGTCTCGCACCACAGGATAGGCAGCCAACTCCTTCTTCTCCCCCACTATCACGGTCACGAACGCAAAGTAGGCTTCACACCCACGTCGAATAAGTCTCTCGGCGTGCATAACCGATATCATCGGCGTAGTCACCACTGGTTTCACACCCCGGTATGTAACAACTGGTCTCCTCGGATGCTCAAATGAAATTACCTTCCGATGACAATCAACCCGAGCATAGTGCCGAGAGAGCCAATCCATACCCAACAATAAGTCAAAATCCTGGATCGCCAAAACAACAAGATCCCCCACAAATACCTGGTCGTAAATCCCTATCTCGCAATCCCTGACCATCTCACTCCCCAACAACACCGTCCCTCCCGGTGTCGAAATAGATAAATCATATGGTAAGGGGTTACACGGGATTGGGATCTTATGCAACAAATGGGGTGCTATGAAAGAGTGGGTGGAACCTGTATCAAATAGGGCACGTACGTCATGGCCATAGAGAGAAAGTATACCTTGCACTATATCACTGCTCTCAGCTGCCTCGGCCGCTGACACTGCAAATGCCTGTCCCTGCATCTGAACTCTCTCTGTAGGTCCCGGGCGCTGTGCCGCTGGAAGAGGTAATGGCGCTCCTGAACCCTGCGCCCTAGGTGCAGACTGTCTCTGAGCTGGTCTGGGCCCCACACCTCCAGTCCGTGGCCCTCCACTCTGTGCTGGCTGGGTGCACCTGTTCGCTCGGTGGCCCCTCTGTCCACAGCGAAAACAAATAATCTCCTGCCCTGTGGCCGGTGTAGCTGGTGGGGCGGGTGTAGTCGGTCTAGGAACCTGTGGACAGTCTCTCTTCAAATGCCCCGGCTGACCACAGCGATAACATACATCTCGACGTATCTCCCGACACTGCCCCTGGTGTCTCTGCCCGCACTGCCGGCACTGTGGAAACCCCGAACTCTGGCTGCCTGCATCCCACTTCCTCTTCTTACTGCTGCTCCCTGCACCCTTCAAGACTAACTGCTCTGCTCGGGCCTTCAATCGATCCCTCTCCACCGCGTGGGCTCGCTGAACAGCCGTAGGGAAGTCAGGGGCCTCAATACCAGCCATGGCATGACGGATCTCTGGTCGTAACCCCCTCTGAAACTTGCTAACTCGACGCGACTCAGGGGTCACTAACTCAGGAGCATAACGAGATAATGCCACGAACTCGGTCTCATACTGCGTAACTGTCTTACTGCCCTGCTGTAACTCAATGAACTCAAACACCTTCTGCTCTCTGATCCAAGCTGGTACATAGGTCTCATTGAACGCCTCGACGAACTGTGCCCATGACGGACCTCCATCGCCATATCTCTGTCTGGTGGTCTCCCACCACCGCTCGGCGTCACCTCGTAACAAAAAGGTCCCCAGCCGAACTCTGTGGGCCTCTGCACAGTCTATGGATCTCAAATGCTTCTCCACCGCTAGTAACCAATCCTCAGCCACCGTCGCATCAGCGCCTCCACTAAACTCTGGTGGTCGCAGGGCTATAAAATCTCTAAGCACTGTAGCACCTGAACTGTCCCCTGCTCCCGACGTACCTGAATGCGACGCCTGGGCCGTAGCGGTCCTATCATCATGTCTGCGCTCCTGTCGCAACTGAGATGCTGCCAGTGCATCTACAGCTCGTAAAATACCCGTTAATGTCTCCTGCATATCTGGTGGCCCTGGCTGTCTCTGCTCTCCCGCACCTGTAGCCTGAACCTCCGGAGTAGGGACAAGGTGTCCTCTACCTCGTGCCGGCGGTCTACCACGACCTCGCCCACGTCGTGCGTCCATGATACCTATACAACCAGAATTAATTAGAACGCATTTCGTAATAACAGACACGTCCTAACACTCTATCTCTACCTAACAGCCTTGGTGTACAGTTACTTGTCCCCCAAATTGACTTAATGACGCTCTGATACCAACATTGTAAGCACCCCCGTCCGGATATCCCAACCACTCGGTCTATCCAAATGAAAGCGCTTACGTAAGGGAAGATAAACAAATACAAGACAAAATGCCCTGACATGCATTCATAAAAGAAATGCCACAGCGGAAGCAAAATGATATACATGCATGTCCGCAGGTACCCCGCTGATATAGCGGTCATGGAGTATATAAAAATACATACAGACCCTATGCCCACAATAGGAGGTACAAATGATAACCTGGCACAGTCAAAAATAAAAGACAACGACTCTAGCAAAACATCAGAGATGACGGGGGCAGCTAACTGTACACCTTACCAACGCGGCCGGCTACTAAGTGGAACGATCCTCGCCCTCGGCCTTTGCTTTACCCTTACCTGGAATGATGGAAAGCAAGGTGAGTCGCAAGACTCAGTAAGTTTATAAGAAATGAAAGGCTATAAATAAAAGAAGAAACCATCCCAAACACAGCCCCACAAGTACACACAAGTCATGAGACGCTACAACACAACAGTGCAGTATAGTAAGAGCACATACCGGTCCTTGGGGCCCACACAAGACACCTGGCACCCAAGTCCCATACCAACCTGCCGCTGCCCTGAAAGGCAACAATATCCTCAACAAACCTGAGCGCACTATCCCGGGGCGGTACTCCCGTCACCCGTATCCACGTCGGTACTCCCGACAACCGAGCCATAGGCTCCCTCGGAACGGTACTCCCGTCCGAGAACTAAATACTATCAGTAGCCATGCAATGCACATAAAATGCAATGGCGTAGTGAGCATCAACGTGATACCAGGCGCCCATACATCCAAGCATCAGGCCATGCTCCGCCCATATAGTAAGCCACACACGATGCATATGCCCGTGCTGGATGCATCATAATCAAGCTAAAATGTCCGTGACCAAGCATAACCAAATCATGTTAATCCCAACATGCAGCCCGTACCCATGTGCACATTAAGCCATGCAACGAGAATAAAATATAAGCAGGCATGCTATAATCACATAACGGCTAAGCAAGTTAGCAGTGCCTAGCACCGGTCAACGGTCAGTGGGTAGGAGAGACTCGCCGGCGGCCCAAGGTAGTCCGTACGACAGTCACTCCGTCACCGAACCGTCGATCCTAGCCCCCACTGCACAACCGCTCCAGCCAGAAAATAACCAAAAATCCAATTAATACCCGAACCGCTAAGAACCTAGCCCCGGGTGAGTATGGCATCATTCCCAACAGGCAGGGGGTGGCACAAACCCCCGTAGGCAACCAACGAATAAAACCCACGAGATCCATTTAATAAATTAGATCTTAAACTAACCGTTTAAAAACTTCATAATTAATTAATGGCCGAAACAAACGAAGGGAGGCCCAATAAATCGCCAACGAAAGAAACGACGAGATAGGTAAGAAGAACTTGCCTTAACAGAGATATCCTTGGGCTTGTTGGGTCCAAAAGCAGTAAAAATTATACAAACTGCAATATCCCAATTATTTGCCAATATTAATAAAATTGAACGCAAAACGAAATTCTGACCGTACAGAATATTAATTACTAGTTGCTCTACATACCTGGATAATTAAATCTGGAGTTAAACGCAATTTAATCCAAATTTTTCAGCCCCAAAATCTCACAAATTTCTCCCGTGCGCGCGCTGGTTTTTCTCTGAAATTGCTACTGTTTCTATGCTCAAAATCACGCCCGAAATCGGGCTTAAATGCGGCAAAAAATAAGCGGAGGAGACGCGGCCATGTGGCAGCGCGCGGGCCAGCCACTGGGAGGCCACCGCCTCACCGAAACGAAGTCGTTTCGATGTCTAGAGGCTGAATTAAATCAGCCAAAAATCCCCCCCTCGCGCGCCTGCCCGCGGATTCGAAGCCACGTCCACCGCCTGGCCGCCTCGCGCTCGCATGCATCTTCAACCTATATATGCATTATGTTATATTTATTGTGATTTTGAGCCATTTTCTGCAATACACGCCAGCACCCGAAACTTTCCATTAATTGCACTAACGCCCACTTAATTAATTACATTAACTCCCGAAATTTCTGAAAATCCCATTATTGAATTTCTTTTAATTTTCCTATAATTCCAGAAATTCCTAATACAAATTAATTAATTATTTTAATTTCTTATTTCCTTAAAATCACATAAGTAAATTTTATTAAATCACAACAAATTATTTTAATATTTCTTTTAATTTAAATTACCCCAAAATTAAATTAAATTGGCATTTACGGGGTGTTACAGTCAAGGAGTATTTTTTTATTTTTTTTTTAAAATTTAATTTTTTAAAGCATTTAATACTTAATTTTTAAGTATTCTAAATATCAATAGTGTAAGTTTTTGAAATTTTTTGAAATATCATGTAAGTTTTAAATAAAAAATACCAACAATATAAGTTTTAATGTATAAGAATTTGATATTTAGAATTTGACAAGGATGATTCAATTCCAAAAGAAATATTTTTTTTTTTAAATCATTGATGATCAAAGGCTATTTTTAGTGTAAAATTTTATTCAAATAATGGTATCAAAATAGGAAGTTTAATTCGAAATTTAATATTTTTATCTTTAGGTGTTGAATCTTTGATATTTTTAATTTTTTTACAATTTAATTTTTAAAATATTTAATACTTAATTTTTAAGTATTTTAAATGTCAACAATGTAAATTTTTAATTTTTTTTTGAAATATCATGTAAGTTTTAATACTTAATTTTTGATTTTTTTTAAAATAAAAAAAACCAACGGTGTAAATTTTAATATATAAGAATTTGACATGAATGATTCAATTCTAAAAGAAATAAAATCTTTTTTTTAAATCATTAATGATCAAATAATATTTTTAGTGTAAAATTTTATTTAAATAATGATATCAAAGTAGAAAGTTTAATTCGAAATCTAATATTTTTATTTTTAAGTGTTGAATATTTGATACTTAAAGAAATATAAAATTAGTTAATCTATCATATTAAGTTACTCAAAGATGCAAATATTCAAAACGAATTCATTTATTTGTTTAATTCTATTTTTTATTTTAGACACAATATTTTTTTTAAAAAATTAAAATAATATAAAAATTAAAGAATTCCCGATCATGAATAGTCGGGGAACCCAAGGTTCGGGAGCACAAAGGTTCCCGATCACTCACGATTGGGAACCAAAGGTTCTCCGACCCCGAACTGGGGTTCCCCCGGTTGATGGCCGAGGCCATTGGGGCCGACGACAGTTGATATGTATTGTTTGATATTTAATTTTTAATTTAATTTGTTCAGATTATAAAATACTTACTAATATACTTTATTAAATAGATTTAATAATTTTTTCATTTTAAAACATTAACAAGTATTCAATAATTTTAATTTTTATTTTTTTTTCAATATTTACAATTTTTTTATTTGCTCTTATATTTTGATTTGTAATTTTAGTGAACATTATAAATCTTATATGTTTGTTTCTTATTTGAGTTTTGTAGAGCATTTAATATAAGTAAAATTATTACAACATAATATGTATAAATTATAACTATATTTTATTACAAAATTATAATAAAATTATTATAAATTTTTTTATACCGTGTCTTTAGGCACGGGCATATGCTTGTTATTCATATGCTTGTTATTAAATACGTTTTTAGCAAAAGCCTTTATATATATGTATGTATGTGAAAGGGTGGTTTGTGTGTGTGTCCGAGGTGGGTTGGCACTTGGCACCTGAAATTAATACATATACATTGGTTGAATCAAATTGAGAACAAACCTTAACATGTTTGGTACGAGAGAAGTTTTTAAATTTTTGAGATTTATGATTCTTAGAAATGTTTTTGAAAATCTTTGATTTTTAGAATTTATGTAATTCTATGTTTGGATAGATTTAAACATTCTCTGAAATGTTGAGTATTCTTTTCTGAAAATTTTACATTCCTGTATTTGGTGTAAATATAATATTTTTTGGAATTCATGTTCTTTTCTCAAAATTATCTTTATTTAATTTTTTATTTAAAAATGATAAATTTCTTCTATTATATAAAATATTGAGACCCACAATATCTTTAAAAAATAAAAAAATATTATTTTTTTACACATTATATATATATGCATGTGTATGTATATATATATACATAATAATATATATGTTTGTTTGAATATTTACTTTAATATATATAATATTTTATAATAAATAATATAAATATATGATAATATATTTTTATATTTAATATATAAATATAAATATATATATATAATATATTTGTATGGGGTTATAAAAGGGTAAAGGGTGTTTTAATCTTTTTATTTGTTAAAAACATTTTCAAGTTCATGAAAAATTTAGATTCTCAACCCCTCATGAAAATTTTTTTGTAAAAAATTATTTAAAAATCATTTTTGGGAATCTTATTTTTTAGGATTCTTTTATAAAAAAATTATACCAAATATAAAAATATAAATTTTTAATCTAACATTCTCAAAAATCTTAAAATTTCTCCAATACAACGTGTCCCAAAAGAAAAGAAGAAAGTTAATATACAAATAGACTGAAGAGATGGATGGATGTGCCATTCATTGTTAATTAAATTAATCTCTGGACAGGAAGAAAACAGAAGACAAGTCAACTTCTGTAGAGTGGAGGAGCATTATTATATCATTATTATGATATATATATATAATAATAATAATAAACCTACGTACAAAATTCAACAAGAAGAACGTCCATTAATGAAATTAAATATTTGAACGTGCAAGAGAGAGGGCAGGACTTGTTCTTGTCAACCAATCATTAATTAATTAATTAATTAAGCTACTTGGTGGTTCTTATATATATATCATCATCAAATTAAACCCCCAAATTAATAAAATTACACAGAAATAAAAAAAAAAGAAAAAATTAATTTTCTTTTCTCCAACATATATATCTATATATAAACAATTCATGCAATTTATTTAAGCATTGGGCATCTTAATTAATTATATATGGAAAATATATAACAAGTCTTATTGCCACCTGTATATATATATGTATATATATAGCTGTTGAAATTAATTAGATAGGCTAGCTAGTTGAAGAGAAGAGAAGAGAAGAGAAGAGAAGAGAGTTGACATGCTCTTTTGTTAATACTTAATTAATTATAATATATAGCCTAAGATTAATGAGAAATTTTATTCAAAACCCAAAAATTTACTCTTCAAAATCCACGTCCTATCAAAATTTTCAATAATTTTAATATACCTCTTTTACCCTCACAACCCACACCCAACCCTCTCCTCCAATCACCTTTCATTATTGGCCATCATCTTGCATCTCTTATTGCTGGTCATTACCTATATAAATATATATATACACACTCACACACTTTTATATATATATATATAGCATGGTCGTGACCATGTAACTCAGCATACACACACACTTTCACACACTTTCGCGACCATGTAACTCAGCATACACACACACTTTCACACACTTTTATATATATATATATATACACAAAAGTTTCATGGCCGCGGCCATGGAAACTCCCGCACCGCGAGGTGCGGGGAATTAAGCCTTCCCTGACTGTTAGCAGGGAAGGCTGGTTTTATTATTTTTATTTTAATTAAATTTGTTTTATTATAATAAAATAAAATAAAAAAATTAATATAAATAAATAAATTCTAAATATATGTATTTAAGTAATTATAAATTAACTAATTTTAAATTTTAAATCATTGTAATTAGGTGTTGAATTTTTTATACTTAAAAAAATTTAAAATTAATTTATCTTATTAATTTTTTTTTAAATTAATTAATTTATCTTATTAAATTAGGTAAAGATACATATATTTAAAAAAAATTATTTTAAATAGTGATAGGATTTTTAAATTTATCTTATTGAATTAGGTAAAAATATATATATTTAAAAAAATTATTTTAAATGATGATAGGATTTTTAGATATGTGTATTTTTAAGTAATTCAATAAAATAAATTGACTAATTTTAAATTTGTTTAAGTATTAAAAATTCAACACTTAATTATATAAGTGTGTGAGTGTGTATATATATATTTATATAGGTGTGTGAGTGTATGTGTGTGTGTGCTAGGTTGCATGGCCGTGGCTGCCATGACCGTGGCCATGCTGTGTGTATATATATATATATATATATAAAAGTGTGTGTGAGTGTGTATATATATATTTATATAGGTGATGACCGGCGATAAGAGATGCAAGGTGATGGCCGACAATGAGAGATGATCGGAGGAAAGAGTTGGCTAGGGTTGTGGGGGTAAAAAAGATATATTAAAATGATTGAAAATTTTGATGGGGCGTGCGTTTTGAAAAGTAAATTTTTGGGTTCTGAATAGAATTTCTCAAGATTAATAAACTAAAATTTTCTGCTATATTTTCTTATTCCAGTTTTGCCCCTGCCATTTATTATTATGAGTCATGACATTATCTCTCTTTTTTTTCTTTTCTTTTTTTTAATTTCATTCTCTCTGTACTAGCTTATATATAAACAATTGACAAACTTAAGTTCTCTTCGCCTCACCCACTTGCTCTCCTTAAAATAACTTTAGCTATAGAGAGAGCAAGAGAGAATAGAAATGGAGATGATGAAGACCATAGTCATTTGCTTAGTGGTGGAGCTGCTTGGTCTTCTAGCCGCCGGCGCAAGTTTTGAGGCCGAGGCCACTAGATTGAGTGCGATTTTGTGCACCTACGTGCGTTACCTTCGTCAATTTGAACGGTGATTTTGTCAAATTGGCTTGGCTCTCCATTCAAAGCTTCTCTTAATTTTTAGACAAAAACAATTAATATTTCGCGTGACCCAAAACAATTAATATTTCGCGTGACCCAATGAAATTTGCCCGCCCACCCACTTCTTCCTCGTTCACTCTCCCTCATACTTTCTCTCACTCACTACCGTGTGTCTCTCTCTCACTCACGATTGTCCGATCCTCCACCTAAGACTGACTCAAGGCATAGGCCACTAAATACTATATCTAAGGTCCCAAAAAATTTGGGACCCTCCAAGAAAATACACGACCTCCTCCCTTCCCACAAAGTAAAATACAACAATCAAAATTTAGATTCCAAAAAATACAGTCCCCCCCCCCCCCCCCCCCCCCACACACACACAATAAAATACAATAGTCACTTGAAAAAACAAACCACCTTCACTCCCCTAAAAAAAAAAAAAAAATTGAGTCTCCAAAAAATATAACGCCCATCCTCCAAAAAAAAATTTATTTTCGCCTAGGGTTCTATTGGGCCTTGGGCCGGCCCTGCCTCCACCGCCGACCGTCCATTCCTCCACCTCCCGAGACACATTGCCCTTTCGGGTCATTCTCTCTCCCCCTCTCTCTTTATCACGACTGTCGCCAACCCTCTCACTGCTGTCGCCATTTCATTACTGCTTCCTAGCCGCTACATCTCTCTCTCTCCATCTCACCGCTGCCTCCAGTATCGCGTCTCTCTCCGTCTCGATCTCTTCTGAAACTTTCCAACGTCAGATTCTCTCCTCTCTCAAGTTTGTGTTTTCACACCCTGTCCCTTCATTTTTGCTTTGATTGATTCTTTTCCTATCTTGAATTTGTTTCACCTCTTTGCTTGATTTGTATTTCATTGCTGTTAATTGTTGCTTTATGATGAGTTATAGGGTTTAACTGTGCATTAACTGTACTGGTTTCATTTTATATCAAAATTACTTGCCAATTCAAGAAAACAAAGAATTGGATGTTTGATATATTGTTAACTATTTTGGGCTGATAAGATTATGGGAATTTTTGTTGTAAATAGTAATGAGAAAGACCAAGTTCAGTGGACGGTTCTGCCATTTTTGCCGGACCACGAATCAAACCGATTGGCAGTAATATTATGGCCCATAGCTCTCCAACCAGGTATGTTTGTGGCATTCAGTGGTTTTATTTTTATTCTATTGCTATTGTTACTTTCTTGAACTGCACCCATTATCTGCCTCCATATAGGCTTGCTCTCAGAAAGGGAAGAGGGGAGGAATGGATTTGTAAAATAATAAGTTCTCCATGCCTGGCTGAAGCTGAGGCGCGCTGAAGGTGTTGCTGATGCCAAGGACTAATTTTCACCATCACCATCTCTAGTTGAAGCAGGCTTACGGATTTCTGCTGATGCTGTTACCCATTATTTGCCAAGGCCTTTTTTTTAGGTTTACCGGGATCCCATACGATTTTTGTGTAAATCATGGATATAGATAGGAGCCTTTCTTTTTTAGATTACGGGCTATCATGCGTGCCCCTACTGAACCCATCCTAGAATCATCACGAGAGAGATAAATCATAGATGTGCCTGAGTGATCAAGAGATAGAAGCCTTTCTTTACTTGCAAATCTGGTTGTGCTTTGGGGCGACAGATTTCTCTTTTTGACCCCAATATTAGTGAGAAACATTCAGTGTTTTCTGCCCATGTTATGTTGGTTGATAATTTGATTTGTGAGAGATCCAGTTATATCAATCTCTCAGTTGGTACCCTTTATCTCTTAATCATATATGACACCGACAAAGCTTTATACATCTACGTATATGTTCTTTTTCTTTTTCTTTTTTTTTTTCATTCAATTACATCTCCTCGGTTATGCCTTCTACTAAACTTTAATCCCTTTCCATTAATTAGTCCTTTTTTATTCAGCCTACTTATGTTCATATTACATTCTTATGCATGTAATTGGATACTGAAATTTGGTCATCTTTTAAGTTGTTGCAAAATGACATCAAACAATAATCCCCCTGTGAGTATCATTCCAAACAGCTCTCTCCAGCAAATGCTTTGCCTTGTTGCCCACAAAAATTGGAGAAGATGGAATTGCTTCAATCAGGTTTTGGTCAATAACTTTATTTCTTCCGCTTGAATCTGGATTATACCGTGACCGAGAAGATCCCTAAAGGTCATACAGCCTTGTGATGTTACGCCCAAACAGAAGATTCTCCATCACTAACATATCCATTTTGACTCTCTTCCACCTTCGAGATATTTTGATGAAACCTAAACCAACAAGAAGACAAGCCAAATAGCATTAGAGGAGAGGGTTCTCTCCTTAAACAAGTCAGCTGATCCATCTGACATTTTGTTTTCACCATACATAGCGATAGACGAAAAAGGACAGGATAAAAAGAACATGCTTTATGCTCTATATCAATTACTAAATACCTGAACAAAAATTGATTGAAGGATCACCCTAAACCACCCAAGAATCTACCATACAAAATAGAGAAGGTCACATTTCAAGTTAAAGTCAGGTACTTCACAACTTAGAAAAGTCCAAGATCATCAGTCAAAATAGTCCATATCAGTGCATGAGACACCATTCTCAACGAAAGTTTCCTCATTATCTTCGAATGAGGAAGATTTGAGCAATAACAAGAACAAAAAATCCAACCAGAAGACATAGTCATTCTGATGACAATAAAATACAAGGAGTTTAAGCTACTTAATGTACATCTTCAAAGTTTAAAAGTTCAAAATAGAATAGAAGTTTAAAAGTTCAAGAATCTGATTCTTCTTTTACAAAATTGGTTTACACTTTACTAACTAAATGCTCTCCATAAATAGCTCTTTCAAATTTCTTGGTTCCAGAAGTTCTCTTTACACAAGCATCCAAGGGTTCTGCAGCAGCTTCAAAGTTGGTCTGTTCACGAAAACGAAATGCAAAATGGCCAACTAAGAAGATGGCAAAAAATAAAAACAAATCCAAGAAATATAGCCTATGCTACTGGAGCTCTCTACAGACAAATAAGAAACACACTTAGTGGCATAACTTGCAAACAGAAGTTACCAAAAAACTCTAACAACTGTCGTTCTGTTGTCCGAGATTTGCCATGTCCCAAACCTACAGTTAAACACTTACGGAAAATAAATTGCACATTGATGAGCAGAAACGTGTAGGGTAAAATAGGGTAAAACAGAAAGATTCTTCTCTTGTCTTGAAACAAATTCAAGACGAAAAGAATCAATCAAAGCAAAATTCAGGGGACAGGGTGTGAGAAACACAAACTTGAGAGAGGATAGAATCTGAGGCCAGAAAGTTTCAGAAGAGATCGAGACGGAGAAAGACGCGTTGCTGGAGGCGGCGGCGGCGAGGTGGAGAGAGAGAAAGAGATGCAGCGGCGAGGAGGCGAGGAAGCAGCAAAGAAATGGCGGCAGCGGCGAGAGGGTCGGTGACGGTCGTGATAAAGAGAGAGAGGGAGAGAGAACGACCCGATTGGGCGTCGCGTCTTGGGAGGTGGAGGAACGGACGACCGACGGAACAGTGGAGGACCAGACAATCGTGAGAGAGAGACGGTAGTGAGTGATAGAGAGTGTGAGGGAGAGTGAACGAGGAAGAAGTGGGTGGGCGGGCAAATTTCATTCGGTCACGCGAAATATTAAGGGCGTGTTTGATAGTCAATTTTTTTTCATGGAAAAGGTAAAATTTTCACCTAATTTCTAATTCGTGCATTATTTGATAACTATTTTTTTCTAAGGAAATTATTTTCCTTGGAATGGTCACGTGAGGACATTTTCTTCTAAATCATGAAAATCAAATTCTTTAGGGGGAGAAGATGGAATTTTCTAGGCAATTGAAAGTAGAGAGTAGGTGGACGAGGGAGAAGGGCAGGTGGGTAGGAGAGGATTTGTAAATTATTTATATTTTTTATTTTTAATAATTAATAAATATAAAAATAAAAAATAAAAAATATTATATATAAATTATTTCTTTGGAAAACCAAAAAAAATAATTTTGTAGTTTTATTTCTTTGAAAAAATAATTTAATTAATTTAAAATACATTATTATTTTAATTTTTCTATACAAAATTTAATATTTTTCAAAACATTTTTATCATTGAATTCCATGAAAAATGACCAAATACTATAGAAAATATTACCAATCAAACACCAAAAGATGGAAAATAACATCATTTTTTAGGTAAAAAATTATATCAATCAAACAGGTTAAACTTCCAATTTTCAGGAATTCATTTTTCCTGCAATTCAATTCCCTGAAATTTATTTTCTTTCCACTCAAATTTCACCCTTGCAATCAAACGCACCCTAATTGTTTTTGTCTAAAAATTGAGAGAAGTTTTTAATGGACAACCAAGCCAATTTGACAAAATCACCATTCAAATTGACAAATGTAACATGTATGTAACGCCCCGTTTTCTCAGAACGAGCATTACCACGATATTTCGGGAATATATATATATATATTTTTCAACATCAAACACACAACATAAGTCTCTCGATACACATACCTTCATAATAATCATTTCCTGACAATTTCGATCGTACCTTCTTAGCATATCAAAATTTAATGATTAATAGACTAAGATAGGTATTATCAATTACATCAGCGGAAGCAAGATCGAAACCTTAATGATATATATAACCGACAATTCCTTTTACAATAACCCAATCGATGTTTCACATGAAAATATCAAAATATTACATAACTTCTGAACATCGTAATCATAGACAAAAACCTACGAAAACTAAACATAGCAGCTACATCTCGATGACATTCTTTCCCTTAGCGCCACTACATTCACCTGGAACGTTTGAATATTCCAGGGACATAGTCCAAATTAAATGCTGAATCATCTAAGTGAGAGTTCAAAAATATTTCCATGCAGATATGCAAAACCATATGTAAAATCGATAAATCCCGACATGCCCCAGCCTAAGAGAATCCCACATAACACTTAGCCCTAATTGGGGAAAATGTAATCTCTCTAAGGGCGACACGACCACACCGACCCATTAGCAAACCAATCATGCTTAAGAGGGACAACCTCGACATATGAACCCAGGAATCACCCCATTGTCATTGTTAGGCTTTACGCTCCTACTCAAAAGCATTCCAAAACCCAACGCAACCCTAGCCCCAAGAGTGTCACATCAGTACTATCCCCGAAATCCACGACACCTCAGCCTTAATGCTATTGCTCAAAGAAACCTGGGGTGGTGTCCACTCTCAGGCCCACCACTTGACCCAACAATCGAGGTGGTGTCCACTCTCAGCCCCGCAACTTGAGTACCGTAGGGTGAAGTCCGTCTCAGTCCCGTCCCAAGTGGGTCACATAGCATTAACCCTTGGCATGCATTTCGAGTGCTGACACTCGAGAGCTACGTCACAGGTTAACAACTCACATCCCACATGGACAACACAACATGCCAATGCCGAAAATCATAACATGCATAACTTAAAATCAACATTTCGATGTATGCAATTTATCGTATGAAATTCAATGCATGTGTAAATAACTGTTTGGACAAACCATCACAATAAACCAAGCCATAGGGATGAACACTCACAGTAAATCATTCACATGCTACTATAAGTCTTTTCGGGTAGAACTACTCACCTTTAGGCACAATTCAGATTTTTCTTGAAAAGCGTGGTACGCCTCGATTTGCGTGCCCACCTCGATCTTCGCACGAGTCACTTCATCTCAACCCTCAAGGCACCCTAATCATCATATTTATCCAACAATTATAATTTTTCTTAATTTTCTCACATTTTCCTATTTTTCTCCCATTTTTCTTTTCTAATAATTCAAAATAAATATCTACACAACTATTTTCTCAAATATTTTTACATAATAATTCATAAAATAATTAAATAAAATTTTTGAAAGTTGAATTACCAAAAAGCCCCTCGTCACGCGCCTTCACACGCTTGGCACGTGGGTGCAAGCAAAGGTTGGCGCGTGCAGCTCACGCGCCACCATCTTCAACCTTGAGCCAGTCGCCTGCGGTTGCTCTGATGCCCCCGAAACCGGTATCCCCCCTGAAAGCCCATGAAGAATCGATCCCAACCCCACCGGTTTCAGGCCGAAAGGCCACTGGAAAACCCACCAAATGGCTGGTTACAGGCGGCGATAGGCAGACCGCCCAGTTTTCCGATCAACCCTCAAAACCCATTCAAAACACCTCAAAATTTCACTAAACTTACCAGAAATGCTCTCCTCACCTCAAGGATCAAAAGCCCCTTATTGGTTTCCCTCGATTCGCCTTCAAACTTGAGCGATTTGTTGCTTCATTTTTGGTCGAAACCCTTGGTATTTATAGGCTAAATTCGACCCCCACGTGGCCGATTTCCGGCCAAAACTCATCCCACACGCCTCCTAGACTGTCCTTGGCCATGCCCTGACGAGGCTAGGCTACCAAATCGCCGGATTTTCAGGCCAAAATCTTGGCCAGATCTGCCATGTGCGTGAAGCTTTTTCGAAAATTACAGTTTGGCCCTCTTAAATTTTTCTTTTGCATTTTGGCCCTTATCCTCAAGCCCCTGATCTTTCTAGCACCATCACTAAGACCCTCAAGATTGGTACTTCTCATTTCTCCCTTGAAACTTCTGAAAAATTACCATTTTGACCTCCCTCGGGCAAATTCAGAAAATTGCACTTCGACCCGATTGATCGATTTAACCTCAAATCCACTTGATTCAACCTGAAACCACTTAAGGGTTGTTCTATACATCAAATATTAGTCCTAAACACACTCCGTTGATTTTTCGGACATCGTCTATAATAATTCGGTAATACGACCTAATTGGCAGTTGTATTTTTGCTGTACCGAAAACTGTTTCCGATCTCATTTCTTTTATCACTAAAAATCATAATTTAAATCACTCGTCGATACTACACCATTTTTCTTGGCTATCTAGGGTCTGGGGTACTCCCTCTGACTAATTTGGTCGTCCAAGGATGTGTTAGTGTACCCTATTGTCTTATTTTTTCGAAATTCCATTTATGCCCCTTATCAAATATTATTTTTATCCTAAAATTATTCCCGGGTATTACAGTGTACCTACATTAAAATAGGTGCACAAAATCGCACTCAACCAGGTTGAAGGTTTATGAGTGCGATTTTGTTCACCCACCTTTTAACGAGGTAACTTTACCCCCCGGTTAGTTTGGGGGGTAAAAAGGTCATTTCGGGGGTTTCTACCCACCTCGCTCCTCTCTCTCCCCTTTCCTTACTCCCATTGTCGACCCTCTCGCTGCCACCTTGCTAGTGCCTTGCTGTTGTATCTCCGCCTCGCCTTGACGCTACATCGCCCCCAGCGCGATGAAACCTCTATGGTCGACGCACGAGAGGAGACGGCAGCAGCATGAGGCTGGCTGGAGAAGAAGAAGAAGAAATGGGGGAGAAAGGAGATGAGAGATGAGGGCTTGGAGAAGAAGAGAGAAGCAAAAGAGAGATGAGAGGAGTGGCCGTTAGTTTTTCACGGGGGTTATTTTAACCCCCGTTAAATAGGGTGAACAAAATCGCACTCAAAGTTTACACACACACACACACACACACAGATATATATATATTTGTGTGTTGAGTAATAATTTGCGAAATTTTGGAATAAAAGTGTTGTTTTTCCACTTTATTATTATCTTAAAGACAAACCCCAGTCACCTTAATTATAATTAATTATCACTTCCCTTTTTAAGAATTTTTCTATAAAAATGTCACAAAAATAAGTGTGATATTTACTTTGATTAATTTCTATTATAATTAAATTGCAATATATACAACAACATACGTATAGATCACATGTATAAGTTTTTTACGTTTCTCCCGTATATGTTTTAGGTTTGTTCTCGATCGGTCATTAATTATTACATTAAAAATAATTTATTCATTAAATTATTAAACTAATTCACCTTTCATGATAAGATTGTGATAATGTTTTTATTTGTATAATAATAATTAGTCAAGAGTAATATTTATATATATAATTAGTCGGGTGGGGTCGAGTAATCGTAGGTGCATATATAAATCCATTCGTCTAAGAATCGCTATATATTCACTAATCTTAATTACCTGGCTTGTGGTTTTGGTAGGTTAACGACATTCGGGTATATCAAACCGGCTTGTTTTCGCATCAGGCATGTGTATATTGTAATATCTCAAATTTTCTAAAAGATTCAAGAGTAATTTTTATTTAGGCCATAAGTGAAATTATCAAGAGATTAGGGGTTTAAGTATAATTTCTTATAGTTATAAGTACCGAATAGACTGCAGGGAATGTTCCGGAGTGTAAATATCTAAGAAAAATGATATGGTCTCGATGAGCGTTCCGAGATAGGATTTATAGTATTAAAAGAAATTGGAATCGATACAGTTTTCAGTGCAGTCTCGATTTAGGTTGAAAAATCGAATTGTCATAGGGGACTTCTAGAAAGTCAATGGAACTCTAAAGGGGCTTCGATTTTTCATAAGGATCAACTATGAAGTGGTTTCGGGATGAAACAAGGGTCCCGTGAGGGCGTAGGAAGAAAATCGGTCTTTATTGAGTAAATGCTGATTATTAATTTTGATAAATCAAGATATTTTGTGTCACCTGAGGGTAATTATTTTTAAGGCCTTGGAGGGTCTAAGAGCTATTATTAAAATTTTTAGTGCAATTATCAAAACTCTTAAGTACAATTAAGGAGAATTTGTGGGGTAAATGTGTAATTTAGACACATTATATATATGTGCGTGAGTCATGGGGGTCAAACTTTGCAGGATTTGAGGGCATGTCGAGGGAGAAAATGATGGCCAGCTATAAATGGTGCAATGGCCAGCTGTAAATGATGCAAGTGGATTGAAAGAAATGATGGCTGGGCAGAATTAATGGCTAAGTTTATATACAGAGGAAATGAAGAAGAAATGGGACGAAGCAGAGAGAGCATGGCCGAGAGAATCAGAGAAGAGAGGCTAAGAGCTTTGGCCGAGAGAATGGGAGAGAGATAAGGAGAGAGATCATGAGGTAGAGGTGGAGGTCGATCGATGGCTGGCTAGAAGAGGAAGCTACGAGCAGCAAGGCGAGAGCAAGCTAGGCAGCCATGGCCGTGGGCAGCAAGGTGAGTGCGAGCAAGTTGCGGCAGACCGGTGGGCTCGGTGAAGGCCGATGCAGTGGCTGGCAAGGCCAAAGGCGACTAAAGTAGGCCGCACATCAGCGGTAGCTGGCTGAACTAGGCCAAGCGGCGACGAGCTGGTGTGCTCAGAAGGCTGCAGAGGAAGAAACAAAGAGAAAGGAAGAAGGAGAAAAAGGAAGAAGAAGAAAAAGAAAGAAAAAGAAAAAGAAAATGGCAGAAAATGGGAAAAAATGTGAGAAAATAAGAAATGAAAATTTATTAATATTTCAGAGATTTTAGAGAGCAAAATTATTTGGGCACGCGTTTCGAAGTGGGGCATGAAAATTGAAGTCGTGCACGAAAATCGAAGCGGTGCACAAAAATCGTGGTGGTGCACGAGAATCGAGGGGTTGTTCGAGAATCGAAGTGATATGCAAGAATCGAGGATTTGCACGCGTTTCGAGATTAGGGCACTGATTAGTGGTTAATTTTATAAAAATTTTGTTATAATTATACCCTTCTTTTGATCTTAAAAATAGTTTAAATTGGATATTAATATATATTTTATGGTTATATGCAAATTTAAATTGAAAAATGAATGAAATGAAATTTTAAAGTAAAATTTAATAATAATAATAATAATAATAATATATAAAATTATATATAATACATATACATCATTATATGCATGCATGTAATATATATATATAATATAATATAATATAATATAATATATATATGTGTCATGTGTAATACATATATAATATATAATTTATTAATAACATTAAATTATTTTTATTTTATTTTTTTTAGGCATGAAGAATTCAAGCCCATGAAGACTTAAAGTCCATGAAGAATTCAAGTCCATGAAGAAATCAAACCCATGGAGAAATCAAGCCCATGAAAAATTAAAGTCCATGAAGAATTCAAGCCCATGAAGAATTAAGGCCCAATTTGAGCAACCCATGAAAGATATTATTTGGAGAAGGCCCAAGAATTATTTTTAATCCTAATAAAGATTAAAAACCAATTTATAGAAATCTATTTTTATTTTTTATGTGAGAGCTTTATTAGGTGTGTTTTTTAGCTAAAATCCATTTAACTATTAGGTGGATATTATAGCTAAAATCCATTTAACTTTATGAGTGCTTTATTAGGTATGTATTTTAGCTAAAATCCATTTAATATTAGGTGTGTATTATAGCTAAAATCCATTTAACTTTAAGTGTGTGAGTGCCCATTAGATATAATTATGTCTAGTTGAATAATTGAAATTGTGTGGTTTGTATTGCATCTTGTGGCCTATAAATAGGTCACTTGATTGCATTTGTAAGTGTGATTATTATTCTTGAATCAAAGTTTAGTTGTTTCCTTATAATTCTCTCTTTGAGAATTGTTCTTGTTCTTTCCCCTTTTCTTTAGTATTCTCTCTTGTGATCTTACTTCCTTCATTTCTTCTTTTAAATTCTTATGTCATTTATTATTACTTTATTATTCACCGCCTAAATGGACGGTTAGTTTATGCCTTTAAATTTATTGTCATTTTAATTCTTGTTATTTAATTATTCACCGCCTAAATGGCCGGTTAGTTTATGCCTTGAAATTTCTTGTCATTTTAATTCTTGTTATTTAATTATTCACCGCCTAAATGGCCGGTTAGTTTATGCCTTTAAAATTTCTTGTCATTTAAATTCTGTTATTTAAATTACGTCGTTTAAATTCATGTCAATTAACTTTTAAATGGAAATGAGTAGCTAAATCTAATCTTGGGTTAAGGCAAGGACAGTGTCCAACGCCAATGATTCCCAAAGAAAGCTGCGCTTTAAATAAGTAACATTAATTTAAATTTCAGTATGAGTGTATCTTAATTATTGAGAAATCACTAGGTTTGGATTGGAGCGTAAGCCTAACTTAGAGCTTTCATGCCATGTATGAGAGTTACTAGAACTGGAAACGCTATCATACCCAAACCCGGATGATTAATTTAGTTTTTTGTGTATTAATTGCAATTGAATTTATGGTGGTTGCTTAAATTAGAATCCCGCATATCATGTATGGGGATTGCTTAGCCTAGAACTATCATCATCTCTAATTGCATTTAATAACAAACCCTCATATCTGAAATTAAATTAATGTTGCTAATCTTTTATGCTAAAATTTGGGAATCAACGGGTTGGCACTGAAATTATCTTAACTCAAGTACTATCCAATTTTATATTCTCACTTAAAGTATTTATTTCAATTACTGCCTTAATTTATTTCCTAGTATCTGTTGTTTAAAAAACCATAAAAAACCTTGTTGTCAATTTATCCAAATGCGTGTGTGCTTGTGTGACATTCTTTTTATTTTGCCATAAATAAATCTCTCAGTGGACGACCTGGACTCATTCAGAAAATATAAATTTAAATTTGGACTACAACTGCACTTGTACACTGACGAGTATAAACCTCTCACCTAAACAAAGAAAAAAATATAAAATTTTTATTGTGTTTTGTTTTGTGTTTTAATTGCAGGGTGGGAGTGCAGTCAAATTTTGGCGCCGTTGCCGGGGAGATTGAGGCAAAAACAAAAAGGAAAAAAAAAAAATATAAGAAGAAGCATCTCCTGATAAATTCGGTAACTCTGTTTCTTTTTACTTTATTTTTATTTGTGCATAGTGTATGATACTTAGGTCAGGTAAAACTGTAGAAAATCAGTCACTCATGTCTCAACACAATGAGAACATGCCACTTCCACAGAACATGTCTGCACGTGGTAGTGACCACGGTGACCCTGATCCCATTGATCAGGAGATGATCAGACCTCTTAGGGAGTATCTTCATCCTCCTAGGCAGACAACCCCCTCATGCATTATTCTTCCCATCAATCATCATAGGTTTAACTTTAAACCTGGCACAATCCAATTGTTGCCAACTTTTCATGGCATGGATTCTGAAAATCCATATACTCATATGAAAGAATTTGAGGAAGTATGTAGCACTTGCATGGACCATACAGCAAATGAGGATGTCATAAGATTAAAACTCTTTCCATTTTCACTGAAAGATAAGGCAAAAATATGGTTAAGCACTCTCCCACCTAGATCTATAGGAACTTGGAGAGAAATGCAAACAACTTTCTTAAAAAAATACTTCCCTGCCAACAGAACTGCTACTCTTCAAAGACAAATCATGAACTTTGCCTGTAAACCAAATGAGAATTTTGCGCAAGCGTGGGAAAGGTTTAAAGACCTTCTTCACACTTGTCCGCACCATGCTTTTGAGCAATGGAGAGTGGTCAGTTTCTTTCATGATTCACTCACTCCCCAATTGAAAATGCTAGTTTCTATAATGTGCAATGGAGAATTCTATGAGAAGACTCCAGAAGAAGCTTTCCACTTCTTTGACACATTGGCTGAGAATACAAGGAACTGGGAAGTTGGTCCAACATCTGCTCTTGATTCAAGAGAAAATCCACAACCTAGAGGGAGATACCAACTGAGTGAGAGTGACGATTTAAATGCAAGACTAACTGCTTTAACAAAGAAAGTTGAAAACATGCAACCCAAAAAGGTGCAATCTGTTAATCAAGTGGAAGTAAAGTGTGCTGTGTGTGATGCAACAGATCATTCAACTGAAGAATGTCCTACCCTACCTGCTTTCAAGGAGGTATTGTATGGGCAGACTAATAACAATCATTCACACAACTTTGAGGGGAGACAAAATCAAAATCAGAGTGGAGCCTATTATGGGAATAATCAGAACTACAATTCGTACCATCCCAATAATAGAAATCACCCCAATTTTTCTTGGAGAAATGATTCTGGAAATCATTCTCAACCTCCCTTCCCTACACAACAACATACCTTCCAACAAAATCAAGGTTCTTCATCCAATACTTACCAACCTCCTCATAGGAGATCTTTGAAAGATACCTTGCACCAGTTCATCCAAAGTCAAACAGGTATCAATAATCAGGTTGCTCAGCTTGTCAAAAATCAAGACCAAACAAATAGAGCCATAGAAGACATTAGGAGCCAGTTGACCAAGATAACACAAACATTGAGTGTGAGAGAACCCGGGAGGTTTCCATCCCAAACTAATCCTAACCCAATTAGGCAAACCAACCAGGTAGAAGCTTCAAATAGTGAAACCAACACTCATGAACAAGTGCAAGCAGTGACTGCCCTAAGAAGTGGAAGAATAATTGAGAAACCAATTGATCCTAGGATAAACCAACATGTTGATGAAGAAAAAGAACCAAAAGATCATGAATCCACCGTGGAAAAAAATGAGAAAAATGAGAAAAATGAAAAAAATGAGAAAAATGAAAAACAAAAAGAAGATGAGAAAGAAATTCAATACAGGCCCAAACCACCTTTTCCACAAAGGTTGAATCATTTGAAAAAAGAGCAACAAAATGCAGATATATATGAAGTGTTTAAGCAAGTGAGAATCAACATCCCGCTGTTGGATGCAATCAAGCAAACACCTTCATATGCAAAGTTTTTGAAATATCTGTGCACTGTCAAAAGGAAAACAAATGTGCATGAAAAGGCATTCTTGACTGAACAAGTCAGCGCCATTCTCCAATTGAAAACTCCTCCCAAATACAAAGATCCAGGCTGTCCAACCATTACATGCATCATAGGAAGTCAAAAGGTTGATCGGGCACTCTTGGATTTAGGAGCTAGTGTCAATTTGTTGCCATACAGTGTGTATCAACAGTTGGGATTAGGTGAGCTTAAACCCACTAGAGTGACCCTTCAGCTGGCTGATCGATCAGTCAAAGTTCCACGAGGAATTGTGGAGGATGTTCTGGTACAAATCGATAAGTTCTACTTTCCAGTGGACTTCATCGTTTTGGACACCCAGCCGCATCAGGGGCCTCAACCTCCTGTGCCAGTCATCTTAGGTCGACCATTCCTTGCCACATCAAATGCCATCATCAACTGTAGGAATGGTGTGTTAAAGCTATCTTTTGGGAACATGACTGTAGAAATGAATATCTTCAAGGTAGCCAAACATCAGGACATTGAGAGTGAAGTGGAGGAGGTAGACTTGATCCAAACACTGACCAATGACTGTTTTGAAGAGTTCATGAGAAGACCCAAAGAAGGAAATCAAGATCTTGAAGAAATAAAAGAAGTGGAAGTCATAAGCAAAGAAAGTGAGAAGCCTACATGGATGCCTGATTTAGAGCCATTAAGGAACTTGGACAGTAAGCTCGTGGCTCCTGATAGCCATCAGTCCACGCCTGAGAGAAAGCCATTGCCCAGTGATTTGAAGTATGTCTTTCTAGGAGAAGGGGAAGCATTCCCAGTGGTGATCTCTTCAAGTTTGACACCTCAGCAAGAGCAACAACTGATAGAAGTTCTAAAAGCACACAGGAAGTCATTAGGATGGACCATTTCAGATTTGCAAGGTATTAGCCCTTTGATCTGTACTCATAAGATATTCTTGGAAGAATGAGCAAAACCAGTTAGGCAAATGCAAAGGAGATTAAATCCCAACATGAAAGAAGTTGTCAGAAAAGAAGTGCTTAAGCTATTGGATGCTGAAATAATTTACCCAATCTCTGATTCTAAGTGGGTAAGTCCAACACAGGTAGTACCCAAAAAGTCTGGAGTCACTGTTGTAAAAAATGAGAACAATGAACTGATTCCCACGCGCATCCAGACAGGATGGCGTATGTGCATTGATTATAGAAAGCTCAATTCTGTGACAAGGAAATATCATTTTCCTTTGCCTTTCTTGGATCAAGTTCTGGAGAGAATAGCAGGCCAAGCCTACTATTGTTTCTTAGATGGCTACTCAGGGTACAATCAGATAGAAATTGCACTAGAAGATCAAGAGAAGACAACTTTCACATGTCCATTTGGGACATTTGCATACAGGCGCATGCCATTTGGGTTATGCAATGCTCCAGCCACCTTTCAAAGGTGTATGATGAGCATTTTCAGTGAAATGGTTGAGCAGATTGTTGAAGTATTTATGGATGACTTTTCTGTTTATGGAAGTAACTTTGAGGCCTGTTTGGAGAATCTGAAAAAGGTTTTAGCAAGATGTGAGGAAACAAATCTGATACTCAATTGGGAAAAATGTCACTTCATGGTGAAACAGGGCATAGTCTTGGGGCACATTGTTTCATCTAGGGGGATGGAGGTAGACAGGTCAAAAATTGAAACAATTCAAAAACTCCCCATCCCTAGGAATATGAAAGACATCAGAAGTTTTTTGGGACATGCAGGGTTTTATAGGAGATTCATTGCTTCCTTTAGCACCATAACAAGACCCTTGTGCCATTTGTTGTCTCAAAATGTTCCGTTTGAATGGAGTCCTGCCTGTCAAAATGCTTTTGATAAATTGAAAGATGCACTCATTTCAGCACCTATCATTTAGTCCCCTGATTGGTCCCTCCCGTTTGAACTTATGTGCGATGCTAGTGATTACGCGGTAGGAGCTGTGTTAGGGCAGAGGAAGGATAAGAAACCTCATGTGATATATTATGCTAGCAAAACTCTTAATGAGGCACAAAAGAATTACACCACTACAGAGAAAGAGTTACTAGCAGTTGTCTTTGCCCTGGACAAGTTTCGATCTTACCTCATAGGGTCACTAGTGATCATTTTTACTGATCACGCTGCTCTGAAGTATTTGTTCACAAAGCAAGATGCAAAACCCCGTCTGCTCCGATGGATCTTACTCCTGCAAGAGTTCAACATTGAAATCAGAGACAAGAATGGAGTAGAAAATGTGGTGGCTGACCATTTGTCAGGGATTCCAAGTCAAGATCTCACACAATTTGATGAACCAATTCATGACAATTTCCCTAATGAGCAACTGTTTAAAGTGAATGTTATTCGTGCATCATCTGTTGTCCCTTGGTATGCCGACATTGCGAACTACCTGGCAACTGGTCTGATCCCAGACCATTGGAGTAAGCAAGATAGGCATAAATTCTTCAGAAAAGTCAGAACCTTCTTTTGGGATGAGCCCTACCTCTTCAAGTATTGTCCTGACCAAATCATCCATAGATGCATACCCGATCATAAGCAACAAAGTGTTATCGATTTTAGTCATACTCTTGCATGTGGAGGCCATTTTTCTGTCAAGAAAACAGTTGCAAAAATTTTTCAGAGTGGATTTTATTGGCCGACACTGTTCAAGGATGTGTACAAGTTTTGTTCAAATTGCGATCGATGTCAAAGGTTAGGAAGTCTGTCAAGGAGAAACATGATGCCATTACATCCGATCCAAGTGTTAGAAGTTTTTGACTGTTGGGGTATGGATTTTATGGGCCCATTTGTCAATTCATTTGGTCATGAATATATCTTACTTGCTGTTGACTATGTGTCCAAATGGGTAGAAGCAATCCCGGCCAGAACAAATGACCATAGGACTGTCGTGAAATTTTTGAAAGAAAACATATTCAGTCGATTTGGGATGCCACGAGCAATCATCAGTGATGGGGGTTCCCATTTTTGTAATAAAGTTGTGGCAGGATTAATGAAGAAATATGGTGTACTGCATAAGGTTGCAACACCATACCATCCCCAAACCAATGGTCAAGCCGAGCTAGCCAATAGGGAGATTAAGCGCATATTGGAAAAGACTGTTGCTGCTAATCGTAAGGATTGGTCCTTAAGACTAGTAGACGCTCTTTGGGCGTATAGGACAGCTTACAAAACAATTTTGGGAATGTCTCCCTATAGGCTAGTATACGGTAAATCTTGTCATCTGCCGGTGGAAATTGAGCATAAAGCATATTGGGCAATTCATAAGATCAACAAGAGTCTAACTGAAGCAGGCTTATCCAGGAAGCTCCAATTGAATGAACTTGAGGAAATTCGGAATGAAGCATTTGAAAATGCACGATTGGCCAAGGTTCGCATGAAAGAGTTACATGATCGGCACATCATTCGAAAAAGCTTTCAGGTAGGGCAACGGGTACTCTTGTATGATTCTCGATTGCATCTATTCCCAGGAAAATTGAAGTCTCGATGGGTCGGCCCCTTTGTAATCAAGTCCATCTCAGGATATGGGGCATTTGAGATAGAAAATCCGGAGTCAGGACAGCTTCTAACAGTCAATGGTCATAGGTTGAAACCATACCAGGGTAGTGTTGAGGAGAATGAAGGAGTTGTGGATTTGGATGATCCATCATCATCTGATGAGTAGGGAAAGTTTCCTATCGTCTGGGAATCTAACGTTAAAAGACCACCTTTCCATTTAGGTTAAATGGATGTTTATAGATCTGAAAAAAAAAAAATAAAAAAAAATAAAAAAATAAAATAAAATAAATAAAAAAATAAAATAAAATAAAAATAAAAATAAAATAAAATAATAAAGAATTATATATATAAGTTGTTCATTTTCTGCATTACTTAATTAACTTTGATTCAAATAGTGTTTCTCTGTGTGCAGTCTAAATAAATTTTTTTTTGCATACGAGTTCATGCATTGAAGACCACCAGGTATGCCTATCTTCTATCCTTTTATTGTCGATTGAGGACAATGTAAGGTGTACTTGATTTTATTGGTGTTTGAAACTGATCCATTGTGCAAATAATTTTGTTAAACTCGATAATATTGTCTTGTGTGGTATGTATGATTTTATTGGGCCCCTAAAACAAAACATTTATTAAAAAAAAAAATCAAAAAAAATAATAAGAGACTCCATATCTGTATAAGGCAAATGTTGAAAAATAATAAGAGACTCCATATCCATTGTGCAAATAACTTTGTAAATCGTATTTATCTCTGGTGTGTAAATTAAACACTAGATAGGCCTTAGGGAATTTCGGGATAATGTAAAGATAAAATAATAATAATAATAATAATAATAATAATAAGACCCAATTTTCCTAAGGTATAACACGCCCGAGAAAGTGGGCTGTTACACATGTGCCTTGCAACTGCGGTGTTCGGGTAGAAGCACCTACAAAACAAGCTTAGTGCACAATAATAATTGAACCAAAAACTGAAAGAATACACAAAGTAAAGAGAAAACCTCCCTTCACGAAGACTACTCCAAGGCTTAGATCTGGGCGTGAGATAACCTCTCTTCGGCAATGGCAATCACAAAGACTTCTCCAAGGCTCAGATCTGGCTTCCAATACCACTTAGGCAACACCGAGAATAGGCACACCAAGCCACAAAGGAAAGCCCCAAAAAGCCTAATAGCTAAAATCCCCAAAATCGCCCCTAACCTTCTCGGTCGAAATGAAAACCCCTTTTATCATAGAAAACTCAACACACAGTAGAGACCACAGAATGAGCAAAGGATCACAAAGACGGTGGGTTCAATAAAGGGCCGAAAAGCTTACCCTAAAAAAAAAAAGACAACAACTCGGAATAAATAGGCATTGCAAACGCTATTGACGGACAACCACAACGCACATGAAAGAAATGAGCATCAAATCGAGATAGAAAGGCAACCATAGAGAATCAGCCAAGCATGGAAAGGAGGAGAGAGCAAATCAGCCACCACAACAAACTAACAAAGGGTTAAAACCTTTTCTATAAAGGTTTTAAGGCAAGACAATGGGCTTGGGCTTCAAGGTAGGCTTTTCTCTTGTTTGAGAAAATGGGCTAGGCCCATTTCTCCTCCAAAACAATAGATAATGTGCTATGGTCTATCTTCCAATCGGGCTGCCAATAAGTGTGTTGAACTTCATTCACGGGCCAAGGCCTATGAAGCTTAAACATGCCTAATTACATCACCGCCTGGGGTCTCAATAGGAAACACAAAACCAACAATCTCCACCTTGATTCTTAATGAGGCCAGCACACACAGGCAACAAGGAACAAGCACATGCAACAAATGCATAATCTTGCAACAAATGCATAAACATGCAACGAATGCATAAACATGTAACAAATGCATAATCTTACAACAAATGCATAAACATGCAACGAATGCATAAACAATCAGTAAATGCATAAATGATCATTTCTAGCCTTTCTCTCATCCTTCCAAATAGGGTTAGGATCTCTCTCCCACTTAGGGTTAGACTCTCTCTCATCCTTCCACTTAGGTTAGGATATGACTCTCCACCTCGCTCAAGATGGTGAGAATAAGGATACTCAACCTTTCTCTAAAATAGAACGACGAACATACAGTCTTCGCCCACTATTTTAGCATTAGAATCTAGAAGCATGTATACCTCACCAACCTCACTAGGGTCATAGGAGGTCACTACATTGACTTCTTACTTTTGTTTTTGTTTACCCTTCTAGGCATAACAATCCTTAATGAAGTGTCCGATTTTTCCACAACCGTAACACTTTTTACCCTTCCATTGGATTTTGGATTTTGACCTACCTTTCCCTTTCTTACTACTTTCCTCTTAACTCCTTAACTAAGACCTACCCCTCATTATGTGGACTTCACCATATTTTCTCTCACTTTCATGTTTTAGTTCCATTTCTTTACTTCTAAGAGAATCTATGACAATTTCAGGTGCTGACATATCTCTACCATACTTAATGACATAACTTCTTTATAAATATCAGAAATGACATTTAACAAAATAATTATCTTGTATTCCTCCGACATTATTTTATCACAATTTATGATATCTTGAACCAACTTGTTAAAGACATCTAAGGAAAATTTTTGAAGCCAAGATATCTGGAGCCAAGATATCTAAGGAAAATTATATGGGATTGACGAGCATCTCAAGAAATAACTTTTAGTATCGAGAGAAATCGGATTAAACACAATTTTTGGTACAATTTCAGATAGGGATGAAAAATCTAATTGTCCTAAGGGACTTCTAAAAAGTCAACGAAACCCTTAAAAGAGTCAAATTGGGCCTGATAAACAACGCTTAAGTGGTTTTAGGGTGAAACAAGGGGGTTTTGCAAGCAAAGTATAAGTTCGGGCCAAAGTATAATTTTTGAAATTACTCGAGGGAGATCGAAATGACGTATTTCTTGGAATCTCGGGGGTTAAACGAGAAATTTAGAACGTAAGGGTCTCAACAGTAATGTAGGAATACTCAGGAACTTTGTGGAAATGGCCGAAATGACATTTCAAAAATTTAAGGGGTGAAAGTTTAATTTTCAAAAAAATCATCCATGGCCGACCAACCTTCCAATCGCCGAAATCGGCCATGGGAGACCCAAAGAAGTGGATGGGAGGCCTCGAAGCAAGGCCAAGACAAGCTTCATGGCTGTCAAATAGCCAAAAATTGATCGAATTTAGCCAACTTTCGATCGAAAGTGGTCGAAAGATTGGCCATTTTAATCAAGCTTTTGAGGGCTATTTCAGTGGGTTTTGGATGGATATATGGAAATGGGAGACATCAGAGGCTTTGGGTTGCTCGAGATCCGTCATTTAGGGGTTCAAATTTGTGTATAAATAGAGATCCAAAGTGGTTGAAAATTTCAGAATTTTAAGCTTCAAATTGACTATGATTTTGAACAAATTGAGGCACCAAAATAAGGGGCTTTTGTTGCTCATGAGAAGTAGATGATTTCTGGAAACTTTCGTGCGTTTTGGTGAAGGTTAGAGAGGGATTTGAGAGTTGGCTGAAGAAAGTGGTGGACGACCGAGACGAAGCTTTGGCTGGTTCGTTGACGAGTTTCCAGTGCTTCTTTCGAGCTTGAAGATGCTCCATACTGATCAACAGCAAGAGGAGATCATGATGGTGGAGAAACCCCAGCATCTCTAGTGTGCTGTCGCCGGAGAAGAAAGCTGGAGCGTGAGGCTCACTCGTGGCTATCACGCACATGCGCGTGGGCCAGCCTTCTTGGGGAGCGTGAGGGAGCATAGTGCCTAGAAATTTGTGCAAAAAATGCCAAAAATCTTAGAAATTTGTGATCTTGAGGGTTATGCAAAAATTTTTTGTTTTGGCCTTCCCGATTTCTCGATTTTTGTAATAGTCAACCTCGTTTTACGTGCAAACGAAGCTTTGATGTAAGTTCTTGAATTTTCTATTGAAGTTCTTAGAATATGATGAATTGTTGTGGAAAAATATTTGAGAAAATAGTTTAAGAAGTATTTATTTGGATTTTTAGAAAGGAAGATGGAATAAAATGGAAGAAAATGAAAGAAAGTGTGAAGATATTGAGGTATTGAGATATTTTGTGAATAAATATATTTGATAGGATTGTTGTGCTCGAGGAATAGTGATTTGTGTAACTTTTGAGATTTGGCACTAAAATTGAGGTCGGGAGTGCAAATCGAGGCAATACGTATTTTTTGAGGTATTTTGAACTTTGTGTAAAAGGTGAGTGGTTTTTCCCAAAAGCTTATACATGTTATATTTTGCCTATGTTGAGCATGATAGTCATGAAAGTGGCTAAGTTATATGTATTATATGAGCATCCTATCATATTTATACATGTATTGTTGTATTGATGGATTATGATTTTTGCATGACAAGATATTATTACCATATTGACACTCGTGCATGAGATTAAGATGTCGCTCTGATAGTGTAGCCGTAATTCTCCAAGGGCAAATGATGGAACAACGTTAGGATTATCTTGAAAGTAGGTTGGGATTCTGCCTAAGGTTCCGTGCCGGGCTAGAAGGCCAAGGAAGTTACACTATGGCATATGATTGTTCATGTTATTGCATCATGCATTCATGTATCATGTTTCTAAACCCTTACTAGAAGATTCATCTTCTAATTGGGTTATGCCCCTGAAACATTCAAACGTTCCAGTTAGGATTTGCAGTTATGGCAATGGAATGATTGATGACGTGGCCGATGGGTTCGACGAGTTATTCTGGTATATACTCTTTTGTGAGGATTCAGGATATGTTTTTAGTCATGGTTAGAAGATTATACTATATCAATAATTATGTATAATTGATACGATTTAATGTATTTTTGAGGAATCGTCAGATTGTATTTAAGATGCTCAGTTGTTATCTCTTGATGATAAGTCTCCATGTATTTAAGTATTTGATAATACGATGATACAGATTCTTGTGTTATGATTAAAGCAAATTCGGTTATGTACCATATCATGTTTCAATTATTGCTTCCGCATTTATGATGATTACATGTCTCAACTTATTGATTCTTATTTTTGGTATGTTGAGAAAGTAAAATGAGATTGTCGGAAAATGTTTATATTGAGTTCATGTTGAAAAAAAAAATATTCTCGAAATTTCTAAACTATTTAACACTAGGGAAAAGCGGGGCGTTACATCATGAGCTTCAAGTTTTTGTTCTTCTTTAGTATCTTCAGGATATTTTTCTTCTATAACCTTAGAGACTTTTTATTATACTAAAATTCCCTTTATTTTCTGTTGCCATATAGAGAAATCCCCCTTCCCATTGAAAACATTCAATTCAAAATGTATAGACATGTTCACAAAGAATATGCACAACACAATAAACAATGCCACCTATAAAAGGAACTAAGAAACACTAAGTTTCAACCCAGAGATCTAGGTAGCCTATTCACAAAAAATAACTTCAATTAGGGTAGGTTTTCAAGCAACAACAACTAACACTAATTTACTTGCAGAAAATTAAAAGCACTTAGCAGTTAATAATGGCAAGGTAAATCACAAAGATATTAAACAAAATACCAAGCTGATACTAGATAAAGATCATAAACAAATTCTGATACCTAACAGATTTATTAGGCAAGATAAGCAACAAAACAACCGTAAGTAAATGTAGATTTCACAGATATCACAAAGATATTACAAATTTACTTAGTAATATTTAAAGGCACCAAGCAATGAAATAATCACAAGTAAATCATAGAAAATAATATATAAAACCACATAGGTTATCAAAATAGATCTCAGATTTGAGATTTGGAACTAAAGAGGGTCAGATCTAGGAAGATCTGGAACTAAATGAAACTCTTATCGACCTCTACGCGTCGTTGCCTACAACTTCTTGCGTCGCCATCGGACGACGAGTAGGTTGGCACGCGCCGGTAAGGGAAACCACCTCAGTTTGTCGATTACGATTATGGGGTTGGAACACCCCAACTCAAACCCTGCACAAAGCAAATGAGGTAAGTCTGTTCGGATTCTAGAAAACCCTTACCATGAAATCGATTGAAAAAACCAAAGGGCTTTTCTGATTTGGCTTTGACTTCGCACAACCCAAGAGCCGCACAAGGCTTTGATACCAATTGTTGGAGTGGAAACACCTACAAAACAAGGTTAGTGCGCAATAATAATTGAATCAGAAACTGAAACAATACACAAAGTAAAGAGAAAACCTTCATTCGGCAATGACAATCACAAAGACTGTTCAAAGGCTCAAATTTGGGCATGAGAAAACCTCCCTTCGGCAATGGCAGTCACGAAGACTGCTCCAAGGCTCAGATTTGGGCGTCCAACACCACTTAGGCAACACCGAGAATAAGCACACCAAACCACAAAGATGGTGGGTTCAATAAAGGGTCGAAAAGCTTATCCCAAAAAAGAGAAAACAACAACTCGAAATAAATAGGCATCGAAAACGCTATTGACGAACAACCACAACGCACAACAAGGAAATGAGCATCAAATCGAGATGGAAATGCAACCATCAAGAATCGGCCAAGTATGGAAAGGAGGAGAGCAAATCGGCCACTACAGCAAACCAACAAAGGGTTAAAACATTTTATATAGAGATTTTAGGGCAAGACAATGGGCTTGGGCTTCAAGGTGGGCTTCTCTCTTGTTTGAGTATAGCCCATTTCTTCTCCAAAATAAGAGATTGGGTTGCCAATAAATGTGTTGAATTTCATTCACGGGTCTGGGCCTATAAAGCTTAAACATGCCCACTTAGATCACCACCTTGGCCTTATTAGAAAACACAAAACTAACATGCGGCTTTGGGAATTGTAAGTTTTATCACTCGGGAATCGAAGAAGGGCGGCGCAGCTCTTCATAATCAAGGCCGCGTTATTAAAGTCGAACAACCGTAGTTTCCTCAACGGCGTTAAATCCTCTAGTCTTCCTGAGTGAAATTAAATGGTTTTTCATGAGTTATTGCTTTAACGACCGTGTTCAATGAGGAGTAGATTTACAATAAAGTTGTAGTCCTGGCCGCCAAGTGAATTCAATTCAGTTCAGTTGGGTGTATGATCTAGTTTGTCATTTATCCTTTACCTAATTAACTGTAAGATCATTACAATTAATAGTGTCATTTAAGAGTATCCTTTCTTAATTTATTAAGCTCTTCCTATTGCAGATTTCATTTATATATGTTATTAAGTCTATTTTTTTCTCATATGAGCATGTAATTGTTTTTCTTCCATATATATATATATAGAGAGAAAGAGTTTTGATCTCTTAAGTAATGTTACTTAATTTATACTAAATAATATTAATGTGATAATTCAAATATAATGATTATATAATAATATTGTTGCGTTAAAAGAATTAAATATGTGAAGTTCACATAATTATTATATTATTATATTTAAGTTGGCATATCAACATTACTTAATATAAATTAAATAACGTTACCTAAAAAATCAAAATTATATATATATATATGCCTAAACTATCTTAATATATTCTCAATATGAATATAGCTTATCATCACCATATCATTAATGGCCTCTTTTTTTAAGATGGATTTTGGACTGAGGCTTTACCAATAAATATGACGCCAGAAAATAGATCACAAGAAATTATTATATTTAATATTTTTCTTTTTTTTTAAACACCTTCTAATATTTTTCTTTAAGAAAATAAAATTTAACTATGTTAATGAGATTTAAACTTATAACCTCTCTAAATTACAATGAATTTGTAAACAATTTTACCACCATATTAAAACTTATTTTACTTAGTAAACATCATTTGATATAAAGGTTTATTTAAAATTTTCTATCCACCACTCTAATATAGATATAAGGAAGTTCTTAGTCACATTGGTGAAAGAGGCTTCTTAGTATGTTAGGCGAATTACCAACCATTATGAGTGGGTCCAACGTTTTAGCAAGATATGTTAGCCCAATTGCCAAACATGAAGGCCCACACAGAGCTTGGAGGTCAGTCCACGCCATTATGGCTACCTACTAATTACAAGCATGAACATAAGTACCCTATGTCTCATTAGGGTTTTGCCAAATTTGGCCCTTTTCTGGCCTCCAAAGTGGTTAGTGCGTATACCCTATCCCATCCCAATCGATATTCGATAGGCGCAGCAGCGTCCCCTCTGGGATAATGAACAGCAGCCGGGGATCTTCCACTCACACTACTCCTTTGTATTGGTTGCAAAAGAGGCTCTCCTTAACGCCACTCCTACCCCGTCGCCCGAATCTGCTCTGGCGGCGTTGAAAGGTGACAACAATATTTTGATTTCTGCACTCCAACTGACTGATAAAATGTCACGCTAGCTTAATCCAATAAACAATATCACGTTGCAGCCTGGGAGTGGCGCTAAATGAGGGTAAGCAGAATTGCCCAACCAATCTTTACATGAATTATTTAAGACATCTCATCTGGTATGTATAGAAAACAAAAGATAACTTACAGTCTTGAGAATTAATAAAACATAATCTCTTTTTCGTTTCTCAAAGGACAGTGCCAAGTTCGGAGAAATACAAATTTAATTATTATTTTAGAATGACCGTTGTTGCATGACTCTCTATATTCGTGTTCTTAGTTATGTTAAGAAAAATAAATCATAAATATGAGATTTCGTCTTAATGCGCAAGACAAGAATCGAACTCACGATCCACTAACATCAGCATATCACTTGTTCGATTACTTGACTCATGCTCGTGAGACAATTTAATTATTATTTTAAATCTAAGTAGTTGTAGTTGTGTATCAAACTCAAGCATTCTTCCCAAATTATTTATTTGCTCATGTTATATATAATTAAAAGCCCATATAATAATATATCATTACTTTTTAATTAGGTGCCGCTTAGAAAGAAGAGAATGTTCGAATTCGATTTTGATTTCAAACAAGATTTGTAAAGGCCCACCATTAGATTATGTCCCATATTATCATTTCCAAGCAACATGCATACTTTATTTTATATTCATGTACATATATTTATATTATTATTTTTAAATAAATTTTGAATCACGTTTGGTAATCTATTATATTATATACATTATTTTTCTTAAGAAAGAAAAAATCACGTCAAATTTTTCATGGTAACATATTATAGTTGTGTGAATAAAGAGACTTATATAATATTCTTTTTAAGTATCTATATCTTAAAATGTAGTGTAAAAATAAGATGTTCAGAGTTGTTAACCTGTGCCTGTTGGAGAGACAGTATGTATATTGATATCATAAGGATTCTAAAATTATTCATAAAAAAAATCTTTATTAAGAATTATTCAAAATAATATGTCACCTCGACGAATAAATTAAAATAATAATTGAGCAGTCTAAAAATTGCATGGCTGTTGCTTTGTGAATGACCGCAAGCAACATGCAGCTACCTAATGCAGTACATGATTATTATTACACAATTAAAGAAGAAAATTATCTTTTCTTGTTCTTCTCACTTATTATCATCATCCATTCACCCTATGCTACTTGGGATGCCCTCCCCATGCTACTTTAGAGTTAGGAAGGTTGAAAATGAAATTTTCACTCTGATATAAATAGGATTTTTTTAGTTTTTGTTTTTATTTAATTTATTTTAAATTTAAAATTTTAAAAATTTTACATATTATTTGATAATTATAAAAATTTAATTGTGACTAGAGGTGTTGAAAATGATGGATGTCTCTTTAATAACTTTTAGACATTTCAATCATTCATGAGTTACCCATAATTTATTGGAAAACATTAGAGGGTGAGTGCACATTCACACATATGTATAGATGTACTTATATAAGTTTTGTAATAGTTGCATTTGTTGGGTAATTTACATAGTTATTGTGTCCATTGAGTATGATATTCGCCTTCATTTAATTTAAATAAAATTTTTATTGATTTCATCTTAAATTATAAAAAAAATAAATTTTTAGATTAGGATTTTTATTAAGTGTGAATCTTTTATTTGGTAAAGTTAAATCTTAAATATCAAAGAATTGGATGAGAGTGGATTCATTACTTAGCAACTAATTTTGAGATTATGGCTTTTGTGCAATCTCATCGTTCAAGACTTAACAACCAATCTTGATTGATACATTTCTTGTATATAATAATTAATATGTATAAAGCACAAATATTATTATAATAAACAAAGCAAATGAGTAAATATGTATTGATTAGAAGATACAAATCTGAAGTCCGCCAACAAATTACAAAAGGGGCAAACAGCGTTCTTTGGGTACCAAAACTTGGAAGCTATGGTGTAAAAATAATAATACGACGTAACATAGAAAGAATGGGATGTTCTTGAAAGACGGGGAGCAGAGCAGGGGGTACCCAAATTGCCCGCAAACTTGGCATTGTACCAAAAACTATCCCTAAAGTTTCCGTTGGTTTTATTTTAATAATAACGTTGAAACTTCAACAAGCATAGTCTCTCTCTCTCTCTCTCTCTGCCTCTGCCTCTGCCTCTGCCTCTGCATGGGATGTCAGCGGCAGAGAGCAGAAATAGGAGGCTTTTGGTTGTGTGTTGGGTTTTCATTGCATTGAAAGCACCGCTCAGAGCAATAGCAAACGGAACCAACCCTCTCAACCTCAAGAATTTACACAGCAAATAGGAGAGAAAACAGAAGGAGAAACCTTTCCACGCAGAGAGAGAGAGAGAGAGAGAGAGACTTTCTTCACTACAGCCGAGAAAATTTTTCCCAATGCTGAACGAAAAAAGTTAGATATTTGTAATGCATTAACGTCCTTTAGGCATCAACAATCTTGCGGGTTTGTCGCCTCCTGGGAAGAACAGGCATCAAACAAACAAGCTTTTGCCTCTTCCTTCACTTTCCCCCCGGTCTGCAGGTATGGGTTTTCTTCTTCTTCTTCTTCATTTTTATCTTCTTCACTTTCCTGTTTCTTTCTTGGCCTTTTTTGCTTCTGGGAATTTCTCTGTTTGGTGCATTTAATGCTGGTGATGCGGGGGAGATTTCTTCTAGCCACGTCCTCCATTCTAAGGTTTTCTGCCTATATATACAATTAATTACTGTGTTTGTTATGGTGATTCTTATTCTTGGAGCGAGTTCATATTTCATCTTTTAGAAATCCTTTATTGCCGTGATTATCTTACATTGGAGTGGGCGAGATACTTTGATATTTCATATGCCTTGTTTACTATCCATTTCTCATCACAAGGTTGCACATTCTTATATGTGGGCATGATGGGCTCAGCCAATGTTCTGTTTCTGGCTCTGGGCTCTGGCTATTTTGGGTTCTTGTCACATACATCCGAATTGCTTGCTTATGCAGGAAGAATGCTGTGAATCCTCGTAATTTGCTGAAGAAGACCAGACATCCGGAAGACAGCCCCTGTTCCAGTAGGCCACAGAATGCTACGCCGCAGGTTCAATTCTTTTGCTTCTGCTCAAGGTAATGTGTTCCTCTCCTTCTGCCCCCGGTTGTGATGGGGATAATGATTATTGGTCAGACTTGAGTAAGATCAAGGGCCGGTGGGCCCGAAATTCTCGGTCTGACTCAGCCCAAGAATCACGGTCCTTTCCCATTTGCATGGGCAATGCATGGTCCCTTCACTGTTTTTTTTCCGTTGTAGATCTGAGATGCTTTGAGATTGAAAAGGAGAAAGAAGACATCTCCTCCCCTAGGGGAGTCTTAGAAGCGTGCATAAGAGGCTTGGACACTGAAGCTGGTCCTCGTGAAGCCAACTCCTCCTCCTCAGAGCCCAAATTCTGTGATTCAGATTCACGGCCACACCCTCGCTGGCGTGGATTCGTCAAGCTCTGGAAGAAAGGCCCCATAAAGCGGTTGCCTTCTTTTCCTCCCTTTTCAGTGCCACGAACATCAAGATCAAAGAGCAGAAATGCAAGAGAGAACATCAATGCAAATTTCTGTTATTTCAAGTCTTCCTGGAAGAACTTCACCCTGTCTGAGCTCCGAACTGCAACGAAAAACTTTAGACAAGGTCCGTGTGTCTGTTCCAGATATTTGAATCTGTGGTGAACCTCTAATTTTTGCAGTAATTGTGGTAGAATCTCAATGACAAACTTACCAACTTCATTCGTTGCTAATTATGTATTATGGTGATGTGAACTATAGAATTAATCTTCGATTTGGAGTTAATGGTGTTGCTTCTTGTAGAGAATTTGATTGGAAGCGGTGGTTATGCTGATGTTTACAAGGGCCGGTTTCCAGACGGACAGCTTGTAGCAATTAAGCGGCTGAACAAAGGACCTCCTGAGGAGCAGATAACGAGCTTTTTATCCGAAATCGGCACCATAGCACACGTAAATCATCCTAATACTGCTAAGTTGATTGGGTTTGGAGTTGAAGGTGGAATACATCTTGTTCTTGAATTATCACCTCTCGGGAGTTTAGGATCGCTTCTTCGCGGTTAGTATATCTTTCTTCACCTCTCTTTTTTCTGCTATTATTGATTTTTGGTTGATGGGCTTGTCATGTGTTCGGTTTCCTTATTTTCCTTGCTTGTCAATGAATGGATTTTCCATTTTCCCAGGATCCAGGGAAAAGCTGAATTGGGCTGTTAGGTACAAGATCATCGTAGGGACTGCCAAAGGCCTGCTTTATCTTCATGAGAACTGCCCAAGGCGAATTATTCACAGAGATATCAAGGCTGACAATATTCTGCTTACAGAGGATTTTGAACCTCAGGTATCTTTGAGCTTTCAAAGCATAGAATGGCCATATCCGGCAGTCAAACTGTGACTTTCCGGCAGTCGATTTTCAAAATTTATATTGCATATGTCCCCTATTTTGACAATGAAACATGAACACAAAAAGAAAATCTGAATACAACAGCCATTAATGAGAAGTTTGGAAGTTTTAAAGTCAAATATGGATTAGAGATTGTTTATAGAGCCAATAAGATAACAAATTTTTAAATTCATGAACAAGGTGAACAGCTCTTAAATTTCTTTCCAGCTGGATATGCTGCATTATGAACTTCCAAATCAATCAAAGGGGCATCTCTTTGCATTGGATATTAACAGAAAACCAATCTGACTAGAAGATAAGGTTAGATCGACCATGGTATGCTACCTAACCGATGTCCAATTTCAATCCAGATATGTGATTTTGGGCTTGCAAAATGGTTGCCAAAAGAATGGACACACCATAATGTGCCGAAATTTGAAGGTACATTTGGGTATGTAATTCCAAAACCCTTCACTTCATGGCAATTTTTGTTTTTGGCTATGCCTTCACTTTATGGCAATTAGAAGCACTTTTGTAATTTTTTACGTTTGTCATCGCAGATATTTTGCTCCAGAATACTTTGCTCATGGCATAGTGGATGAGAAAACTGATGTATTTTCTTTTGGAGTTCTACTTTTAGAGCTCATTACGGGACGTGAAGCTTTGGATGAGACAAAGAAAAGCCTTGTCCTTTGGGTACGTTTGCTTCTATAATTTGGATCATGCCATCCCTGGCCTTCTCATGTCAGTTATTTAGCTAATAGTTTGAATTTACTTTTAGGCAAAGCCTTTGCTCGATGGCAATTGTGTCAAGAAACTTGTTGATCCTTCTCTTCATCATAATTATGATGCCAAAGAGATGGATTGTGTCATCTTGACGGCCTCTATGTGCATAGATCAAACTCCATCACTACGACCTCGAATGAGTCAGGTAAGTAGTTTTTTTTTTACAAGGACTGCATCTCTACTTTTCATTTTTATTTCACAGTTAAATTGGGCTCACACAGAGGTATTTGACCGATAGCCATTTTCTGCTTTCCCAATTGTAACGTTCCTGAACTTGTTGTATAGATTTTGCCTTTTGGTGCTTTAACGTTCCTAAACTGGCTATGTCCAAGTCACAGGTGGAAACCATAAAAGCCTGAAGCAAAATGAGTCGTAGTTTTAGTTTGTTCTTTTGCTGGTTGCAGGTTGTAAATCTTCTAAGGGGTGAACATTATAATGCAAAGTGTTCACCGGGCAGTCAAAAGCGCTTCCTCCAACGAACATTCTCAGAAGAACTCTTGGATGCAGCAGAATACAACTCAACAAAGTATCTGAAAGATATGAGTCGACATAAGGAGATTGCTTTGGGTTCTTGAAATCGTCAATCAACTTTTCAATGAGTGTACTTACAATCGTTCTTGTACTTAAAACAGAAAAATTGCAAGGGGATGATGACCAATGGAGTAATCCAAGTGTTGAACTTTGTGATTAGGGAAATCAAATCATTAGTCCTTTGTACTTGTTCAGGGTGGGAACATACAACCACTAAGGTCGTGAAAAGGTAGAAAAGAATACTTCTTGCATTCAGACAGACGAACAGGCCAATGTTACAGTTGGCCTCGGCACTCATGTACAACAAAGACACACTTGTGTGTGATGACTATTCCTTTGGAAATGAATGTGCCAATGGAATACTCGGATCCAGAGTGCCCCTTCGATAATATTCTGTTTCCTTTTTCTTCTCATTTGTTTGTTTCCCAAATTTGAGGAAGCGCAGGAGGAACAAGGCTTGCTTGGCGCTGGCGGATTGTTTCTGTTGCCATTTTTTGACAACAATTAATGACCCAAGTGGAAACAACGCGCAAATAGAAAATGTGTACTCACAAAAGTGAGACAGGGCAAAATAATATCATTACTTGGTCCCTCAGTCTAACTCGTACGAACTCCATCGCCAATTACTGGATATCTATTCAATTCCTGCGTGTCGTGATTGCATATGCAAACTCAACCTAATCTGAAACATTGCAGAGATTTTTTTACTATAATCTTTCATAGCAGTTATTCTATCATGGTTCACAGTAGGAGAAAGGCAAAGCATCCTTCATTATCGCTTTCTTTTGTTCTATATTTCCATAGAAAGCACGGGTTACAGACCTATGCCCTCGCATTAAAAGCATGTTGACTTACACAGGATCATTATGCGGTCTACCCCATATTCTTTTCTGTTCATCGAAGCTTCCTATCAAAGTAGGCTGTTTGTGGTCACCCAACACACTGGCAAAGTGCTCGTAATACTTTACGCTATCAATGCTTTTCAATATTTTGGCTGATTTGCCTCTTCTTCTGTCTATACCGATCTGTCCAACTCTTGAAATCTCACCAGAAGCTTGGAGCTTGAGCGATTCGGATTGAAATGTTTGGTTCAGAAGGGAGTGATTCTGAGCGAAGACCACCGCACCAATGACTTCTCCTAAGAACATATCCTGTGAAATTTTAGCATTGAGAGAAATGAGTTATTGCAGATAAAAACTTGTCTACATGTGAAATTCATGGCAGAGTTAAAGACATTTCATGCTTATAACTTTTACCATGTGATGGTATCTGTGATGCTTCTGTTGCAAGTGCCATAGCCTTGAGAGAAGATGGGAAGCAAACGCAGCTTCTGGAGTCTTATTAGTGAGCTGTAGCTTTTCAAGAATCTTTCTGAAAGAACTAACTCTCCTTTGAATGTCTAGAGGGACAAGCTTGATGTCCAATTCTGAGTTGAATACCGTCTTTGTAGCTGAAGGATCAAGAAACATGTTGAACTCTCCATACTTGTTTCCTGGAACTGTGAAAATATTGCCTTTATCCTTACTGTCACGGCGAATGTGTCCCCCAACTATGTACACATCCTGTCACAGCAGATGTAGTTAATAATCTGGTGGTATTAAGTAAACTCGTGGTAGTATGATTTTAACAAATCTGTATATAATGTGTGTGTGTGTGTGTGTGTGTGTGTGAGAGAGAGAGAGAGAGAGAGAGAGAGAGAGAATCTCACAATTAAACACAGGCTAGTGAGAGACTTGGAATATCCAACGCCCCTTTATGTCAATACACGCCACCACTGATAAAACTTGTTTTTGAAAATTTCTTAATAGCGTTATAGGCTTGATTGTTAAACTCATTTATGATTAGAAAACCAATCAAAATACAAGGAGCAAAGAAAAATCATTTATGAGAGGACTCAAATTTGAAATATTTTTTAACCATATCAACACCCTTGTCATTCGCGCTAACACCTTAATAATAAACACATTCAATTTTCCCATTTCCCACCAAGAATAATGCAATGTCTGAATATTACAATAACTGCAACTAAGATAAAAACAAACTGACCTGAATCATGGAGCTTCCATTCTGTTGGATGATTTTGGCTAAAGTAGTCAAGGGGCCGTTGGTCAATATATTAATCTTGTACCCTGGTTTCATTGATTCTGTGATAGCCCTCCAAACTTCTAATGATAACGGTTGCCTAAGTTCAGGATGATCAGTATCTCGTGGAGCCCCAAATTTTACAGAGTTCTCTGCTGTGTACCTGAACCAGTAACTCATCATAATAACAAAGAGATTTATAAGACAAAAGACAACACTATTTTGAATACCAAATTCACTTTTAGGTTCACCGAGACTAAATATGTTACCTCCGAGGACTACGAGGCAAGTAACGAGCAAAACCATACAGTGTATCAGAATCTAAGAAGCCACCACTGCCATAAGGGATTGCCTGGCTATACTTGCAGCCTCCAATGGCAGGGAAAAATGGGTTTGTTTCACCAATCGCAAACGCATCTCCCAAGCCAACCGGAATGTCATCACGGCCCATCATATGCAGAACATCATATATAATGTTTATTGTTGCAGCATTTGCCCAGCCTGTTGGAGTTACCAATATCCCCTGGTAAAACATTGAAATATTTATCAGAAACTTTGTTGCTCAAAACGGAAACACTACAAAAGTTTAAGCATTATGGAAAGGTCAACAGTTTTAGTACATTTATGACAACTCTTAAAAAAACAAAGAGATTGCTGCTCTACCTTTAGATCAATAACTTCTACAGGTAATTTTAAGAGATAAAAAAGAGCTAAGAAGTCCCCAGGACTCATATCCATATCAAAGATTACGGGTCTTCCCAATTTTCTTGTTCCAAAATCTGGTCGAAACATGACTTCCTCGTAGTAAGGAAATTGTGTGGCAATACTAAACCTCCCAGATTGCTCAGGACTATTAATAACCTGCATTGACAAAAATACTTGAGAGTTGTCATATTAAGTGATAGTTGCAACTTCAATATCTCCCACACCAGTTGTTTGCCTATCAGCCTAGCTCCTCTTTTTTCTTTTTTTTTTTCTTTTTAGAATGCTATTTCTTTTTTCCATATATTAAAGAAAGCATATGCTAAAAGTAGAACTTCGAGAAGATCTTACACTTAAGAAGCTTCTATAAAATGTTATGTTCAGCAAACCGTCGACACTGGAATCTTGCTTGGCTTTTGTTGCAACACGAACCTGCACAGCTTCTGGACCAGTTACCTCTTTTGTGTAACCGTCCTGTTACCAGAAGTTGATTCAGTTACCAAGATCTTCTAGTTGAGCTGTGGACAACTTACTATTATTAGCTATGTCCTAACTCATGCTATATGAACGACATAGCTCTCTATGGTATTTAATTTCAAAACAATTTCATGCCCTTCTAGATAACCCGCTAGAAGTGTCTCAAAACTTTAGGTGAATTTTTGTGCAGTAGCTAATTAGCGCCTTGTGGAAGTAAAAACACATCTATTTTTAAGTATTAAGTTTTGGAAATTTGTTCTTTTTTTTTTTTTTTGGAAGTAGTGTTCATAGATAATACCTCACATCTGCCTTTTCCATTATGGACAAGGCAGAACGGGTCGAGCATTCCTGTCTGCACATGACCACTGTGCACCCCATTCTTTTGCAAATGGAATTCAGTGAACGCTTGGCTGCAAAAGAATGGATTTGACCCATCTGATATTCCATAAGGTTTATTTGAAGTAACTACAGTGATGTTCATATATTCCATCTGAGAGAATTCATTTTCTCCAAGATTACCGTTGGAGTTCTGCATTGTCGATATTGCTACTCCAACCATAAAATAGTCCCACATGAAGTAGGTCTGCATGAAGGCAACATTCATTTTTCACTAGATAACCTTGAGAAAGCAAACACATCATAGGATTTTAGGCTAAAATAAGAAATAGTATATAGGCTTCTGCATTCTAACATCTCTACATGGTAGGAATCAGATGCTACAATACCTCATGAAACCGGTCATTGTACCATGTATCATGAGCCAACTTTAAGGACTTGAAGCAGTATTGTGCTTCATATGTATTCTGATTTTGTTCAAGTGCTTTCAAGAAGTCCTTGCTCACAGGGATTGTATTCGTAGCATCCAGTGGAATGAGGGTAACTGGAATCCCAGAATGAATTACCTGCAAAAAAGAAAATTATGGAATAATCCATACCGATAATGATCATCTAAAAACAACTTTGATTACCATATATGCAGCAAAAGGGTCTTCAAAGATATTGAACTCAGCATACGGATTACTGTTATCCGGAAACAGACTGCCAGGGGGATGGCACTGCTCTGATCTGGAGTAGTTGTTAGCAGTATTTGGACAATTTGGCCTAACAGCACCACCCATGACATAAATATGCTCAATGTTCTTCTTTAAAAGAGGGTTGTTCATCAGAAAAATGGCAAGATTTGTGTGGGATCCCAGAAGAAACACCACGATAGGACCAGCTGAAATGGCATCAATCATCACTTGCTGTGCAGAGAGCTGCTGAAGCGGAGAATACTTCCTGCTGCCCTAATTTGTGGAAACAAACACCAGTCTAAACCAAACACGAGATGGGATGAAAAGAAAAGAAGCAAACATGCATGCCCCTCTGGAGTTGGAATCCATAGTTCAAACCAAGCAAGAGGTGTTTTTCCGTTTTCTTTGTTTTATCTGTTTACTGCATATATTTGAATGTGTTTTGAAACTAGTAAATACTAAATAACATTTAATTATGTTCTAAAGCTAAGGCATTTAGAAATGGAATCTCTCTTAATACAGTTCTCAAACAGTTGAACAGTTGTCTTCAGGATCTTTGGGGTCTGGATTACAAAATTGTAGTTAAGTGAAAACTGAAATTACCCAAAAAAGAGCAATAAAGAACAATGCCATTTCTGCTCCAAAATTCCAACCAACAAGAAAATTAGCGGGAGATGAAAAATAAAATCCAAAATACGTCTGGAACCAAACCTGAGGAAGAAATCCTTTGCGTAAGCCCAGGTTGGTATCGACATCCAAACGACCCTTCGATCCCACCGGGATAGCTTGCCTGTATCTACACCCGCCCACTGTTGAAATCCCCTGCATTGCATCATTTTCACGCCTTTTTAATCTTTGAGTCAATCACAGTCAAGTTCTGATTTAGAAAGTTTTCACTATACTTGCATTCTTCACTCCATTTCGATTATTGATTAAATTACCTGGTCGATGAGGGGAAGATAACCGCCGACCTCGGGGCCGGTGAAGCTACCGTTCGGCGTGATGCCACATTCGCCTCCAACTCCAACCGGAACATCGTCGCGGTCCATCATAAACAGAATGTCGTACAGGTGGTCGACGGCATGGCCGCCATCACTCCATCCATTCACACTTATCGTTATCGCCTATCACACACGACACGCGCACAAGCATCGCGCAATCAACGTCATTTTTGCTTTCATGTTTTGAAAGGCACCAAAAAGAAATTGCGAAAACACTGTCAATTGTTGTGCAATTTTCATCGTCTCCAGAAAAAAAAAGCAATTTCCAAGAAATTGTATTGCTTCCATATCCGAACGATAACACAAGAGTTATATATATAAGGCGAGACCTGCAAGTCAAATTCTGATCTGTTTTGCTTGAGAACATAAAATAGCGCGAAGACGTCGTCCATATTGGCATCGGTGTCCATGAGAATCCGTCGAGGCCTAGCAGTAGCAGCATCCACTGGACGACGCTGCTTCAAATCGGCTACGACTGTAATTAGAACCACCACCACCACCACCTGCAGGCGAAGAATTCTCACCATGTTTGAAATTTTTGTCCAAGTAATGATGAAAACAGACATAGAAACAGAGAGAGAGAGAGAGAGATTTCATATATATCGGGAATGCATCAAACATTTAAGCGATGATGAGTTGGCGTTGAGTGCTAAGAGATAGAGACAGAGAGAGGAGGCTGACGACGACAGATGCGTTGATGAAATTGAAGGCTAGAGACTAGGCTCTGTGTGTGTGTGTGTGTGTGTGTGTGGCATCTAACTGTAGAGATGAGATGTCTCAATTTATTTATATATATTAAAATATTTACAAATAATAACCCAAGACATTATTATTATTATTATTATTATTAGTATTATTATTATTATGTATTTCTTATTTTACATAAAAGAATAAATACGTAACCACGTACCATTTGCTAATAATAATAAGAGTAATTATTATAGTATATTTAAATTTTAAATAATTATATATATTTTTAAAAAAATAAAATGAAATAAAATAAATTTACTACACGCCACTCTAAAAATAATAATGAATAATATATTACCTTAATAACATGGATGGCTTGAAATTAATGGAGAGTTGGAAAGGCATTAATTAATTTCTCTTTCATGCTTTGGTTAATTACGTGAGGGGCCATATTTATGATTACTGGCCACATTTTATTAGCTAATTTGGGAAATTATTAATGTATATTCATTTTATTGCATCTTTTAATCTTAAAATTTCTTAAGTCCTTTCAAAATTTACAACTTAGTATATTTAATTTTTCAATTAAAACATAAGCCTCTCACGGTTGTTGTGTTGTTAAGAAGCACAGTAATTTCTAACTTTGAAATTACAAGTACAAATATAGTGTTTGAAAATTTAATTAAAAATTATATTGTTTGAGAAAATGAATAAGAAAATTCAAAATTTATATATTTTATAATTCAATTAAAAAATCCTATTGATTGAGAAAAAGATAAGAAAATTTAATTAAAAATTCAATTATTTGAAAATTATTTTGCTTTTGTGACTCAAAAATAAATTAAATTTTACTTAGATTATAGACGGATTAGTTTTGTATTTATTAAACATAAATTAAAATTTTATTTGGCTTTAGAAACCGAATAAGATTAGTGATTATATTTTTCAATTTTTTTCCTTTTTATTGCTCTCAAATCATTAATTAGGGTCATTTTCCTCAACTTATAGACAAGTTTAGTATTTTTTTATTAACTTGTAATAATACAATTGTGTATAATTATTGAAAAAAATCATTGGACATGATCGTCATTTTATTTTTTGGGCATGTAAATTTATTTATTTTTGGTTGGAAAATTATATCGTGGAGAATTTTTAGTTAAAAATAAAACTATAAAAGGGGTAATTGTCCAGAATTACACATTTGAAAAAATACACTACTCACAAATTGAAGTAGGACACACAAATTCATAATAATTATATCTAAAATTAATAATAAATATACTCTTCACGGTGAACTATTATAAATTTTAAATAGAATTATTATAAATTTATGTGTGTCACATTAATTTATAAACGATATTTATCAAAGTTGTTCATGAGTATAGCATTTTCCATAAATTTGACGAATTTAGTACATTTTAAGAATTTTTGAGAAAAAGTAATGTTAATTATTGTCTTTAAAATAATAATTAAGTAACAATAAATATATCTTATTTATAGTAAATATACATTCATTATATCTTATTTTTAGTTTGTAAAGAATTTTATTAGTTGATTAAATGTTTCAACATGATATATTTATCATCAATTAATAAAATTAAAATTAAAAATTAAAAATAAAATATACAGCGACCCTCAAAACAATAATTAATTAATTAATACTACCCTTAAAAAGAATTAATTTACCAATCTATGTAATATGTAGCGATACACGTAACAAATAGCAATGTGGCATATATATATATATATATAGCATCATTCAACGCCAACCACAACCCCTGTTGATAGAACCAACAAGTCCTCCACGACCTTGCTAGTTGCTACTAAAGATGGCAAAATGGGCTCGACCCGAGACTGGGCTAGGGCTAGCATTTTGTTGGCCCATTTAAGGTCGGGCCGATTTCGCCCGACCCGCTTGGCTCGGCAAGCCAAATGGTGGCAGGTCGGGCTAGCCCGTTTGGCTCGCTAATCGGCCACAAACCCCTCCTTCAGCCTCGCCCTTGCCCTCACCCTCGTCTCGCCCTCGCCCTCTGTCTTGCCCTCACCCCTCGCTCTCGCTCTCACCCTCGCTCGCCGTCTCCGTCGCCCTCGTCTCGCCCTCGCCCACGTCCCTCGCTCTCGCCCTCTGTCTTGCCCTCGCCCCATTTGGCCCGTTTGGCTCGCGGGCCTGTGTAGGGCCAGACTAGGACTAGCAATCTGTTGGCCTGTTTTTAAGCGGGCCGATTTGGCCCGGCCCGGCCCATTTGCCATCTCTAGTTGCTACCCACCACTAACCAACCAATACCAAATCTGTCCCCCCCTAGCCCTAGGTGTTCTTGGGGTTAGCCCTAGGTGTTCTTGGGGTTGGGGAGACTTCAAGTTCCTCTTTGTGATTTTTTACTAAAAAATAAAAAACAAAAAAAATGTATCAAATAATGTACTATTTTATTCTTATAAGTTTATATATAATTTTAGTATATGCTTTATACTAATGTTTTTTTTTTTTGTTGCATAAAATATTATTGTAAGATTTAGTTGAATGTCACCTTCATAATTCTATAATATTTTTGTTTCCAAACTTTGCTATAGTAGTTCAAATAAAAGTTGCTTCGTGTATGTATACTACTACTGCTACTGCATCACTTGTTGTGAATTAAATTAACAAGCTGAGTTGATTCGGTGAAAACTCAGTTTCACTGAAACGTCATCGTTTAGGCCTGGCTCAATGGAATTCCGATTCCGACTGATCGAATGCTATGCTGCCGTTGGGAAAAAAATCATCCACGTGGCCCAACTAACTTTCCATCCGTTTGGCTGACCTGACTGAGATCAAATTAGTTAAAAAAGTAATGTTAATGATGTGCTCTGCTGCAAATAAATATTGTTATTAATTGATTAAATATATAAGAATATATTAACATTATTATCCCAATTTTAAATATAAAAAAATTAATCAATTCTCGAGATTTAAAAAATTCCTCGACTTTTGTGCCCATAAATTTGAATTGGAAGGAGGAGGAGAGGAGATATCTTCACCGCCCCCTCAACCTCAACCGCTCTATCTCCTCCCGCAGCCTCAGGGTCACAGACTCACGGTTAGAGAAATAAAGAGTTATTTTTACATTTATTTATAAATGATTTTTTAAAGTTAAATACGATTATTATATATTTTTTAAAAATCTAAATAACCTTATTAATTAATTAAACAAGTGATAAATTAATATTAAAAATAAATAATAAAATATATTTATTATTAGTCCTAAGCCCCAAACGAACTTTTCGAAACCCTAAACGCTCTCTCCGTCTAATCCTTAAACCCTAATATAAATCTGCCATAAATAATCTCACACTATCGCAGTATATATAATATATATTCTCATTTCTCACCCATAATAAGGGAAACCCTAGAAAAACCCTTGGCCTCTCGTCTTCCATCTCATCTCTCTGCTCCAGGAACCACAAGTGGAGGCTTTCTCAGCCAGACGCATCACTCCATCCATGGCTAAAAAGAAGCCCTCTCGCCAAGACAAGCCCCCCCAAACTGATAACCAACCCCTTTCCTCCATGGACGACGATGCTTCCAAGAAGCTTGAAACTTTGAAGGCGCTCAATAACAGGCTTATCAAGGACGCTGCTGACCGCCGCCAACTGGTGGACTCGCTCGTTCGCTCGAAAGAGTCTCTGGAGTCGGCATTGTCTCTGTCGGAATCGGAGAAGGGGAGATTGCAGGCCGAGTTTACCCAGCTGCACGACCTTACGGCGCAGCTGGAGTTGGAGAGGGATTTGGTTTCTTTGTTTGTTGCTGAGCATGTTAGTCAACAGGCGAAGGTGATTCAAAAGGAGAGAGATGAGTTTTGGACGGCGAAAATGGAGATTGAAGGTAACTTTAGGAGTCTGGAGAGTGAAATGAAAGGGGTTCTGAGGGAGAAAAGCGAGACTGAAAAGATTAGGAGAGAGAAAGAGTCTGTTATTGAGTTGCTGGAACAAAAGGTGAGCGCACTTTTTATTGAGATTGGCAATGAAAGAGAGGGCTCCGATCAGCTGCGTCAAGAGAGGGATGTCCTGTGTGCTGGAATTAGGGCTCAGGTTGAGGAGTCCAATGAGTTGAGGGTCAAACTCGTTGAAGCAGATAAGAGAGGGAAAGAGATTGAAGAAGAGCTTCAAAAACTGAAGATGGGATACAGTGGTTTAGTGGAGGAAAAGGGAGAAAGCGAAAAAAGTATGGAATACTTGACAAGGGAGAAGGATTCTATTGCGAGAAGCTTAGTGGATTCCAACAGGGTGATTGAAACATTGAAGATAGAGATTGAGGGATTGGGGAGAGAGAAGGAGGGGATTGAGAAGGAAAGAAATGTTGCGGTGATGGAAAAGAACGAGTTGGAAAGTATGCTGGCGGTGCAAAATGATAAGTTGAAGGGTTTGCTAGAGGAGGAGCGGATGTTGCACTTGAAAGTTGTGGATTTGGAAAAGAGGTGTGTTGAAGGTGTAGAGAAGGAAAAGAAGCTGGGCATGGAGATTGATGCTTTGTTGGAAAAGAATAAGGATCAAGAAACGAGCTTTGGGATCTTGGTTGAAGAGAACAGTGTGGTTAAGAGAGAGTTGGATGAGGCCCTGAAGGAACTGGAGGTACAGAAGCAGAAAATGAATGAGACAGTCAGAAAGAAAACTGAAATCGAAGAGGTGAAAGCCCGACGCGAAGGTGAAATTGTTCAAATTCAGAGGGAGTTGAATATAGCTAAGTATGAGAAATTATGTTTGGAAGATCATTGCAGGGAGCAAACCGAGAAAAATGGGATGCTGCAATTTGAAATGATCAAGTATAAAGATGAAACCAATCAAGTTACTGTTGAGAGAGATGAGGCCAGAAGGGGATTTGATGTGGAGAAGAAGAATTCTAAAATTTTGAGGGAGAAAATTTTGGCCTTGGAGAAGAACATCGAAGAAAACAATAAGGCGATAGCATCGTTGAAGGCTGAAATTCAAAATGAATTTGAAGTCAAGAAAGGGTTAGAAGGCCGGGGCGTGCTGTTGGCAAATGAAATTGCCACATTGGAGAATCGGCTGTCTTTGGCGAGAAAGGAAGCCGATGAAATGCAGGCTAATATGGAACTAGCAGATACTAACTTGGAGTTCTTGCTGAACATGTTGAGGAAAACGACTGCATTGATGGTTCGTCTATCTGGAGACCAGAATGGTGTTAAGGAAGACAATGTATCTACACAGAAGGTTGGAGAATTGGTTAAACCATATGTGGCAGAGTTGGAAGCAATCAAGAAGGCTTTCAAGAACAAACAGGCTAAGGTTGAAGATATGAAGCGGCAACTTGAGCTTCTGCATGGCTCGGTAGCGGAAGCGCGCAAGGGAAAGAACTTCTGGACCTTGGTGTCCTCGGTTTTGACAGTTTTTGCTGCAGCTTCTGTTGCATATGTTGCTCGGGCGCGTTAAGTATCTAACTAGTAATTCTTGGAGTAACTACAAGTTTTTTTTTTCCAGGAAACAAGATGGTGCCCAAATGCACATCTTTCGTAGCTTTGTTCTGCGCAAGAGGGCACTGCTTAGTTGTTGAAATCACTGCTCACAGGAAGTTTTTTTTTCTTTTTCTGACTTGGTTTCAATGTAAGGAGCAATACAAAGTTCCCCAGCTTCCTCTTGTGTTGTAATAAGAGATTTCCTGTTAATCTTGTGGTTTGTTCCTCTAGTTCAAATTATGTTCATTTACTCTCTCCTGGGTGTTGAATTCTCTTAAGAAGAAGATTTAACAGCCGAGCTTGCATTCTCTTCTCCACGATTTATCCACAACAAAGTGCAGTCTTTTTGATAATTCTGAAGGTAGAGGCCAATTCTCAACTTTTCCTGTGAAGGGACCTACTTGATTGGTATCATCACTCATGAACTGTTTGGAGCCCAAGAAAGTATCCGAGAAACTCCCGCAGAAGTTGTGAAGGTAGCCCCCACTTCCCAACTTTCCTTGTGAAGGTACCCTATCTGATTACTATTCTCAGATCCGGGATTGTTCTCTTGTGCTTCAAATAGTTCTTGCGGACTCTTCAAACTATGTTCACTTTCTTCATCTTGAGTGATGAATTCTCTTTAGAACGAGATGCAGAACCAGTGATATAGCCGAGCTGGTGCTTGCATTCTCCTCTACAGGGTTCATCTGCAAGAAGTGAGTAAAATTCATTTTACAAAAGTAGTGCAGTAGCCGCTTCCCAACTTATCATGCGAAGTGGACTGTTTGACTATTATTCTCAGTTATGAACTGTTTGGAGTTCAGGAAAGCCTCCGAGAAACTTAAAAAGGATAAGAAGCACTCTGCCCTGGGAATGGCCGGTGCAGGTAGCAGCGACGAAGCCAGACCCAGTTGCATATAGTATAGTCAGCTTGCAAGAAGCCCTAAATCCTTGATTTGGCCAGTTCGTTTGTGTTTCATTATATTATGCACTTCAAATCTGAATAGTTTTAAGTCTGTTAACTTTTAAATAAAACTATATAATTGTCTAAAAGATAGGGCTAAAAATTGAAATTGTACTCCAAATTCTCATCCCAAATCCGAATAGATCACATGAGCCCAAGGCTAACGAGGCCCAGACCCAACCAATACTAATATTCTAGTCAAGCTAAGGTTTTCCTTTCTTTCTTTCTTTCTTTTTTTTTTTTTTTTTTGTGTCCAGCTAAGGTTGGATGGTAAGGACTAAGGACTTGCACATCATGTCTTCAAGTACATTATTATTCAAATAGAAAAGAAAATTTAGTGTCTGGTTGGTGGCCCTGTCATGGGACAGTTTGATTGTATTTTTAAGTAAATGAAAATGTTTGTTTGATCGAAATAACATGTCAGATCTGTGTAAAAATAAAATTTACTTTTTTTAGAATGAACATTTTATTTTGTATCAATGCCAAACGGTGACTTTAGTTCGATCTCTTCCTTTTTTTAAGTTAAAATAAATAAAGAAATATAAAAGAGTCAAAGATACAGAGTACTAATTTTTATTTGGACAAAAATTAACACATCATCTAATAAGACATTTAAGACATCCTGCTTGGAGTAGGAGCCATCCAAGCAAGCAGTGCCATTAACTCTCTCATCTTTAAAACTGGGAACAGTATGAATTTATTTTACTCACCCAAATTTGCCAGTGGACTGGTTGACAAAGACCAGCTAACAAGGAGACAAACAGTAAGATGAACAAAACAGCTAGCATGTCTTTTTCCCCATCTTAGCTGTTGCTTGCCAATTCAATCAATTAATACACCCTTCTCTTCTCTGCCCCCATTTTGAAAGCCTTTTTTCCCACCAGCTCCGAACACCATGAGGATGAGGATTGGCTCTCTCTCTTCTTTTGTGGTCCCTCTTCAACGCATCCAAATCTTCTTCAATCACTGCCCCTAAATGTGGTTGGCCATCTTCCAAAACAAGCCAACTTCTACAACAGGCATTCCAATGACAAAACAAGCATGATTTGGATTTCCCCCCAATCAATCATTCATGGCAAATTTGGACAATTCCTCTCTTCTGCAACTTTCTCGAGAAAGTTGAGGACTTGCGCCCCAAGTTCTTTTGGGCTTCGCTTGCTAGCACAAAACAGGCAATTTCACCACTTTTCCATCAACAACAATGCTTTGCTTTCCCACTAGTGGGAAAAAATTGTACCGAGGACAATCTGCTTTTAGCATCAACCTTGACATCAGGTTCCATATTCCTAAATCCACTGCCAAAAATAGGCCATCCAGCTTCAACATCCATAAATGCTATATCCTTAAATTAAAGCCTTTGTCGCTCACCTTACAGCTGGACTCCATGATAATATAGATTGATCTCCCATTACTATTCTATTCACCCTCTTTCTGAACCCACCACCATAATTGGTTCTGCATTTGTAAGTTGCAGCTCCTGTTCCCATTGACACGGTGAATCTAACAACAGGCAGAAGCTATGCTATCCAGGTAAAAGATGAGAAGCAGTGAAATGGCTGTAGCCATGTTCTTAGTGGGGCTAAGAGACAATTTGATACCATTTCAGTGTGCACTAGCCCAAGCCATTGGAAAGGCCTGCCATAGTTTCAAAACTGTCAACCAACGAAAATTGAAGCGAGGATAAGAACAGGAAAAAGAAGCGGATCTTAGATCAACAAACTTTACATAATGCTAGAACATAAGTATAAACATCATCATATATGTTTATAGTACAATGGATGTTTTCCATCCACGTCACAGAATTAGCTATATAACGTTAGATAGCACCAAGCCCAGGTTGATCGCCACCGAACACTGTTGTTGCACACTTTTGTGTTACTTTCCTCTGTTGCAAGCAGTCGGGAAAGGATAGTTTTCAGATTGGCGGATCTGCTGAACTGAGTTAGAAGGCTCCCCTCGCCTGCCAAGTACTTACACCAGACCACATCACTTGAGGAGTAAACGCCCAAGTCGTCAATGTAAGCGGGACTTTGATGTCCAGCTAGATGCTGAACCACTTGACTTCTTCAAGAAACAACCAACAACCAAACCAGTCCATCTGACCGGAGATGAACCAGACCCAGCACAGTGCAAAAGCAATAACACAACCAACTAAAGACTAAATGGCAGTACTACTAGACAATCTTACAAACTGCAAACAAGCCCTTCAAAAGAAGATCATTCTGTGGCAAAATGTCAAGCTTTTACCCATTGCTGCTTGTCAGTAAGCTAAGTGTATTAACAGTTAAGAATTAACAAAATTACTGATCTCGTCCATAACAGTGTAGAAGTGGTCATTGTTCGGCAACAAGTAGAACCCAATCGTTGCCCGCTCCAAATATAGAAGGTTCACCTTTTGTCCATGCTTCTTTAGCCCTTCTTCATAGGCCAATTGCCAATCTTGAATAAGATCTAAACCGGCTACAACAAGAAGACTTTTGGGGAACTTGATTCCCTCAAGGCTCGTGCCCTTGGGACCAAATGGATTGCATGCTGGATGGTCCCTGTCTTCTCCGTCAGGAAGAAATGCTCTCCAATACCAGTCTCTGTCTTGAATGGTGACAAAATATTTCCCATCTAGCCGCTTCTCTGACTCAGTTCTCTTCTGCCCACCAAACATTGGGTTGAGAAGTATGTTCCCCAGTACTTCAATGCCTGATTCTACAGCTTTTAAAGCAACATTATGGACAATATTACCACCAGAGCTATCTCCGGCCAAGTATATATGAACTTTGGAATCTTTTGGACTTTGAAGCCAATGCCTTGAATTAACCCACCTAAGAACAGCCCAGCCATCATCATAAGCACACGGGTAACGGTTTTCAGGAGATCGCCTATAATTCACTGATACCACAACAGCCTTACAGATGCCCACCAGCCGGCGACAAAGGGTGTCATATATAGCACTATTTGAAGAGGAATGAGCAAAGCTTCCACCATGAAAGAATATAATGACAGGAACAACATCAGATGTCAAGGGCTTCTCAAGCTCACCAATACTAGGGAGACCTTCAGCATCAGCCAAGCGATAGACTCGACTAAGGAGGCTGGTCTCACGGTCAATAATAACATCGAAAGAGAACACCCCATCAACTGGATTCGCATTGGCAGGCACTTTGCGGTCAAGGAACTCCGCCAAATGGCGATTGAAAGTGCCATCTGGACGACGGAGAAGAGTGTATGCCAGCTTGAAATTGGAGATGAGGACCCATGTATTCAGAGGAACCACCATCTATGCATAAAACCAAAGGGACAATTCAGATATCATAATTCAAGACCATATATAGTAAATCCTCCATTCATAGGTACAGCTTAGCAGATCCTATTAAAAGGGCAGTTTTATATGCCAAACTTGAATCGACAACAAGCAATCAGGTTCAAAAATGAGAAAATGGATTCAAATCCTACAAAAACCAAGGATCTCTACCAATAATTTCCACAACATAGCAGAACACATTAAAACTCAAAAACAAGCAGGCTAACCTGCAACCCATCTCAAAAGCATCAAATCCTACAAAAAGTTCCATCATAGCGGCTCCTAAACAAGCAAAAACAGCACAGCCTTGACTTATTAGGAATAAGAAATCATATGCCCAGTACACTTACCCAATATAGATGAAGCCAGAGGAACCCAAAAAAGAAAGGGAAAGGAAAGCCTAATCTAACCAGCCAAAAATCAAGCAAGCAAGATGAGAACAAAAATTAATGTACAAAGAAACCCTCCTCAATCTTCATATCAGTCAAAACCCATATTTGGATCAATCAAACAAAAACATACTCATATATTCATCAATCAGCATACTTGAAAGAAAAGAAAGGTGAAATGGAACACCCTTCTAATCGGAAAGAAAATGGGTACCCTGGACTCACTGATGTCAACTTCATTACCACCAGCCATGACACTGGCCCTTGAAGAACACGAAGAAGATGTCAACTACTAAACCCTAAATTTCACCAAGATCTCTCTTCAGAGCTTCCCTCTTCGCATCAGATCACATCTCTGAACAGAACAAAACCCTCTTCTTTTCCCTCCCCTCTCCGAGATCACCCATCAAGAGCTCGACTTCTAACCCAATCTTGGAGTCATATTTGTCTCCTTAAAAGATTTTGGGTATTTTTCTATGAAGGAGGGAGCTGTTTGAAGAAGAGGAAAAGGTGGGGGGTGAAGGATAAGGCGAGCGGCGCAGGATAGCAGGGATGTATGGCGATGCGCTAAAGAAGACGGGGCCGCGGAGTGGAGAGCAGACGGAGGAGGCGACAAAAGTAAGCGGCCGAAAGGATAACGGTTGTGGGTAATTTTTTGTGGGGCCCTCAACTTTGGTGTATTTCCACTTTCGCCCCCGCGTTCTCATGTTTTTGTCGGTTTTGTCCCCGGGATTCGGAAGGAAGGAGACAAAAGCATTCCGTGCGTGGGGGTGAGGCCAAGTCACGTGACGACAGATGGCGTCCTCTTCACACCCAATTGACGGAACTGCCCCTTTACTGCCTCGTATTTACGGATAGATTTTTTCGCTTGCTCGTTATTTTTTTTTTTTTATTATAAGAAATTATATGTTGATATGTATTAGATAATATATCGTAAATCGTGCTCATTATTAATCTTATTTACCTGCGTGTGAGAGTTACTTGACTGTTAAAATTTTGTGTACGATGGATTCGGATTGGATTTATTAAGTTTTTCCACCCAATTGTATTATTGTGTTGTATGTTAATACAATTTATTTTTATTTTTATTTGACCTCAAAAATAAAAACGAATAACAGTGTCCGATGAATGGTTGGATCTTTGTTTGGGAATTGATTAAAAAGAAAGGGCAGCTCAGCTGTGTGGAGGTGGAAGAGATGAATTAAAGAGGGGGAGGGGAAGGGGGGGTGACTAGTAGTGAGAGAGTGAGTAGCAGCAGCAATGTAGCAATGGTACGTACGTACGTACGTACGTAGAAGAGCAGATGAGCGGCAGCATCTGTATCTGTATCTGCATCTGTTCTGCTGTCACTGTCGTTTAAAACTTCTCTTTGAATAGACCAGCTTTTCTTTCTTTGTATGTTCAAAGGCCCCCACCGGCAGCAGCGTTTGGTTTGGAAGCATTTGGGGTTAATAATGTCAACACCAAACACCTCTTCCTTTTTTTCTCTTCTTCCTCTTCTTTTGCAACTCCCATCCAAACACGCCTCATCTCTGTCCCTCCAATCCTGTCCATATTCTCTGTATGGACCAAAACCTTACACACCTCCCCCCTTTCCTTTTCTCACTCTCCTCTTTTGCTTGTGGGCCATCATTGGTGGATAGTTTCCTTGGGCTTCGGCCCATTAAGCATCGGGTACTCCTCTTCGTTGTGCGTCACTTTTCTTCTTTGTTTGATCTTCGGCCCGCCCACTAAGCGTTGGGCCTGCCTTTGCTGAATAATAATTGTCCTTTTTAAGTTTGACAGAAGGGTGGGAGCGAAGCGTAATCTACAATTTTGGTTGAATTCTATAATCTTGTACTTTATGATTAATTTGAATGCACTTACTTTGTATTTATCATAAAAAAGAAAAGACAAAAAACCATGTAGTTGTAGTTGTAGTTGTATTTGGAGTTGGAGTTGGAGTTGGATTCTATAGCCTATAAATTATAATAAATATAATACGAAGATTTATAGATAAAGGAGTGGGTGGAATCCAAAAATATAGTTTTGTTTAGTTTTGAGTAAAAATAAAGAAGAGCTGAATTTCTGAAAGGCAAGGCAAGGCCATCTTGTTGTAATCCATGGAGATGGAGGGCTTTCATCGTCTCTTCTCCTTGTTTCTTCTTTTACTCTTCTATTTTCCTATTTTTTACTTCTTGTGTCGCTATCTTCCTTACTCTACTCTCACGCACCTCAACCCTCCTCTTCTCTGTCTCCTTATTCTTCTCTATTTTCTGGGATTTTATCTTTATTTCCTCCTATTTTTAGTGGACTTTTGAACATCTTTTATTCTGTCTCTTTGTAGAGTTTTGGTGGGGTTTGATGGATAGGTATGTACGCATCTTTGAATATATTTTTTAGTTCAAATATTATTTATATATATATATAAGAGGATTTGCATTTGGTTGAGATTATAATTATTTATACTGAATATTACAAGTGTCCTTTTATTTTATTTTATTATTATCTACTCTATTAAAAATCTAACCAACCTCCTCTTAACTGAACAGTTTCATTATTATTCTTAGTTGGAGGCCCCAATTAGCTAGAGCGCATTCACACGCAAGGAGGAGGACTGCTTGAGCTTCAAGGAAGGATGCACCCAAGGCAACTACCAACAACCAAGGACACCACTCCCTCACTCATCAGTGCCCCACTATTCTCTCTTCTTTATTCCTATGTGACATCTCATATACATTTATGGATTATTTTGTTCTTATTTATCTGCTCGTTTATATTAATTTTTATGCTTTCATCACATAAGTCAGTCTCAGTGAATTAATTTGTGAATGGGCGTGACTGTTGAGTGAGTGAGTGAGTGCGTTCAAGGTGTTTTTTTCTTTTTTAATTCCTATTTAATAGAAACGAATATTTATTTAGAGAGGATCCTCTGCGTTATGTACACCCACACTTTTTCTTTTTTTTTTTAAAACTCCAAGTCCAATGGTTCATCATTGCCTTGTAAGTTGTAACCATCATAGCAGCATCCATCGCCATTGCAAAATCCCTGTTTTCGCCAACTCCAAACGGATTAGTTTAGTGCCCCCATAAAATTAAAAGCATAAACAGAAAATTTAAAATCCTATCCTTATCGCCTTACTATTACCTTCACTGTTATATATATATATATATTTATTTTTTTTATAATCAAACTTTTTCTTATCAAAATAAATTTAGAAAAAAGTACTTATAAGAGTAAGATGTCGTTCGATTCCTAGTTAGATATTTGTGATTAATAACTATTTATAAAATTTATAACACATACAAACTGAAGGCATTGGAGAAATTCAATCAGAGCCATACGAATTAATTATGCCAATGATATTGTAACATAATTGCAAGATATTATAAATCATGAGAATATTTATATCTTATATTTGAAGACTATCAAATGTTAGTGATTTGTAATTTGATTATTTTTTTAATTATATTATAAAATTATTTATAAGAATGAATCAATCATTCTATAATATAAAAGTATTCACAAATTAGAAGATGTCTTTATAATAATTCAAAAACAAAAACAAAAAATCAAAATCCTATTACTGGTGAAGGCCGCGTTCTCATCCAATTCAACCATTGAGTTTCTAGACATTGGTAAATTATTATAATTGCAATTCAAAACAATGATCCACTCACCTAATCCCTAAATCGAATTCCAAAAATCAACCACTAAAATCATTAGATAACATCGATTCTCGATCAATCCCAATTTCAACTCTCTCTTTTTTTATATATATTTTTATTTTGAAATAAGAATTCATAATTATTTCTTATTAAAAATAAAGATTTTACAAAATAAGATTTTAATTTGGAAGAGATTTGGGGTCCCACTTAACACATAAAAGGATGGTTGAAGTTAGGATTATATACTGATATTATTAATAAAAAGAAAATCTTGATATAAGTCATGGTCGGTCAAGATCTATAAAGATCAAGGTCTTTAAAACTCACATACCCTTAAGTTGTAATTACAAGAAAAAAATAAAAATATCTCTAAACACAAGGCATGTCTTTAGTCCTATTTTTCCTTCAACACAATGATGAAGGCGACGGATAAGACTTTCTCACTCGGTAGCGATGGTGGTTGTCTCTTGAGCCTTATTATTTCCAATGTTGCATCGAAACATCTTTAGTCTTTTTTTTTACATGTGAAATAAAAAGATAATATACTGCAGACAACTTTGAAATTAAAAACTTTGGCATATAATAGTCTATATACTCTGTCTAGCAAGCATTGCAACAGTTTGGAAGGAAAGAGTTAAAAGAGAAAGACATCAATTTCTCAAGTGATTTTATGGAGGCCCCACCCCAGTCTAGAACTGACCCACAATGCAGTACCAATACTTATATACACTGAAATGCCTCGAAGATACTAACGTATGTTGTATTGAAATTTTAAGAAATATATATAAAACGTTTCCTGGCATTTATACAATTTCTAAAACGTTGTAGGGCTGTTTTGTAATATTAGTAAAATGCAGGGTTGTAAGGACAATATTAATTCTGATTCGAGGGCTGCCCTCTGCGAACCCTCATCTCTCTCAGGTTTACCTTCGTCACAGCTTACAGTTACTCTATCTTCCGGACCGTCCCCTTATCATCGTTCCCCCTTGCCGCCCCGTGCTCGGTGCCGCCGTCGACTCAGAACTCCGATTGCTCGGTGCCGCAGTCGATTCACAAACACGAATCAACTTGTCCGTGCTCGGTGCCGCCGTTTACGTGTAACACGAATCGATTCACAACTCCGATTGGTCGGTGCCGCCGTTTCCGTGCAGCACGAATCGTCGCTACCCCTTTCCGCCGTCGATTCACAAACACAAACTCCGATTGCTCGGTGCCGCTGTCGATTCAGCTTAAATGGGTATGATTTCTTTTGTTTTTCTTCTTTTGTCCGTTTCTTGGTCTTGTTTCTGGTGATTCTCGTATTGCCTCGTTTTGACTTGAAAGGGTCTGATTCCTGTCCGTAAGCTAATGATTTTGCTTTCATTATGATAATTTGACTGTGTTGTTAGAATCTTTCAGAGTGATGGGAACCTTTTCTTGCCAGGGTTGTTGATTCGTGTCACCCTAATTTTGAGGCCACCCCTGTTTGATCAAATAAACTCATTCAGAATTATTACAAACTGAATTATTGTTGGATTCCTTATTTTGAAAGTGAAATTTGTCTGGTGACAGTTAAAGGGATGTGCCCACTCTCATTTCAATCCAATAGATGCTTAGGCTTAGCATGTAGCAGAGCTGACTCTGTTATCCATCCCAACCCGCCAACAGCTATGCTTTTAACAACTCTGTCATCTCTCCATCTTCTCCGTTCCCCTTAATTATACTGATTCAAGTTGCTAGGCTTTAGTCTGGGAATGAATTGAAGTGTGAATTTGGTTGATGTGTTGATTAAATGATATTGGACTTGGTTGATGTCCAAGAGACCATAGAGAAAGAGAATGAGTGGAGGAAATTTTATAACTTGTATTATGTTTGATTATTTTTTTAAAATTTTATTATTATTTTTTTATTAGTAAGTCATGGTTAATGGATGATAGAACTTATGTTTATTTTTGTTTGAATGCATTATGGAATTTATGTTTATTTTTAGATTAAATGACCATTTTTTATAATTTTCTATATTAAAAATTATATTTACAAAAAAGCCCCTACTGAACCAGGGGTGTAAACAAAAGAAAAATGTGCCTTGGGTATGTGGATGGGGTACTAAACAAAATCCCTGATGGGGACATGATTGGGTATGTGGGGATGGGGATGGGTGAGTTGTCCCTTGTCAAAACCATCCCATTACCATTCCTACTTCTACTGTGTTCTTGTTCTTCTGAAATAAGAAAAAAATTGCCTGTTGAACCAGTCTGCTTCACCCGGGTCATGGTTTTAACTGGATCAGTTCATCTGGCTCCTGGTTCATTGGTTATATAAACAAGTGTCTTCTTTGAAGGCTGTTTATTTTATGTATCAGTATTACTGAAATAAAACCATGGATTTCAATTTCAAAGAGCAGGAGAGAAAAGCGAATAAGGCCAAGTGACCATCCTAGCTGATTCTAGTTCTTCAACTTCAGCTAGTTAGTGCCTGAGACGGAGATGCAGGAGATAGCATCAACTCGTCCAAAGTAATGTGAAGGAAAAGCTGGAAGACTGATTTATAGTACTGAAATATTAACATCCACATAAAATCCATCATGGACTTTGGTTTGACACTCTGACCTAAAGTCTCTCTCTCTCTCTCCATTTTTATGTAGGGCCTGCAGTCTAATTCCTGATCAATCTTTACCCCTAATCCTACCCGTAACCTTAAACCTAAGCTCATGGCCAATCTAACATATTCAGTTTCTTTTTTCCTTTTCTATATCATTTCCATGTTGATTATTTAACTTGATGATGAAATTAATTCAGAATATGGGTTGCAGCCAGAACTGCAACATCAGTTTGGATGGAAATATACGTTCTTTCTATATTATTTACTTATTAAGTTTATTAGAACACAATATGCGTTTGAACTTTGAATTCTTCGGAAAGTTGACAGACAAAAGAATCTTATGTGGATATGTACATGTATATATTTATTGATAATGTGTATTGTATTTTCCCTCTAGAAGGCTAGTTACTATGTTGTGGTAGATAAAGAAATTTGATTTGGCCGGATTATTTAACCATTGTTGTGCTTTTTGATATTTTGTTTTGCAAGGCATTCTTCACCGTCTTTTTTTCAGTTCATTATATTCTGGATGACATTGGAAGTGAACACTGGGTTCCCACCTTTTTTTCTCTTGACAGAGAACTAAAGCTAGTTGAGCTCTTCTATCAACCATGATTTATACAGCAATTGACACCTTTTACGTAACGGATGAGCAGCTACAAAATACACCTTCCAGGAAGGATGGCATAGATGAAGCAACCGAAACGACCCTCAGAATCTATGGCTGTGACCTCATCCAAGAAGGTGGCATTTTACTCAAGCTGTATCCTGCATATGTTGTTGTTTCTGCTTCTACTGTTTTATGATACTGAAAGTAATGCTCTGTAATACTTCTGTGGGTTGCCTGAGGCCAAACATAAACAGTCCAAGGCAACCAAGTAGTTACAGAACATACTTGTAAATTCTTTCTAACACAATCTGGCCTTTTTTTAGATGTGTCTTTTGTTTTCTTTAATCTGCTTTCCACAGACCTCAGGCAGTAATGGCCACTGGTCAGGTTCTATTTCATAGGTTCTATTGCAAGAAGTCATTTGCTCGCTTTAACGTGAAGGTTTTGTTTGTATTTTTTTTCAACTGTTTAAATTCAATTGGAGGCTATATGATATGTATGTACTTCTACTTCCTGATGTGGAATATGATCTTGTTTATTTGCAGAGAGTTGCTGCCAGTTGTGTTTGGCTTGCATCAAAGCTTGAGGAATGTCCAAGAAAAGCAAGACATGTACTCATTGTTTTCCACAGAATGGAATGCAGGAGGGAGAGCTTGCCAATAGAGCATTTGGATCCTTTTTCCAAGGTTGGATTTGCTTCTCATTATACTATGACACTTACTAATTCTGTATACAATATATTCACATATAGACATTTGTTGATAAGTACATGAATGAACACAAAAAAGGGGCGCAATCTTGTGCACTCTGACTAGGGACCGAGGTTAGTATACATCTCATTTGTTTGGGTACTTTGTGCATTAAACTTCAGGTAATGCAATTTAAGCTTTTACAATACTCTTCTGACTCTCCCACAACATGACCTCATTTGATTTCATTTGTAAAATGATCTTCTCTATTATCCATGCTTTCCAAAAATTGCACTCCTCTGCTCCTGTTTCTGAATGAACCTCCACAACCACTAGGGGCCCTTATTATAAACAGCTCCATACCTATTGGGTATTCATCTTTTTTCCTTTTGTTTTCTTTTCCTTGTTACATTCCTCCTTTCTTGGGGATTTGTTTATATTTAGTGGACCAAGCCATGGAACATGATCATCTACTTCTAATTATTCGATCTCTGAACTGAGTCTTCCCTTTTGACAGAAATATGCAATGTTAAAGATGGACCTGAATAGAACAGAGAGGCACTTATTGAAGGAGATGGGTTTCATCTGCCACGTTGAACATCCTCATAAATTTATATCAAACTACCTTGCCGCCCTTGGGACACCCCTAGAACTGAGACAAGAAGCATGGAATCTAGCAAATGACAGGTAATTCTCATTTATTTTATATGTAATGGAACTATATTAGATGCTGGTTAGACATGCCAAATGGGGAGTCAGTCCAGGGGCTTGATTCAGGCTGCCTCACCAAGCCTTTGCAGGCAAACTATTAATTTTTATTTCTAATTAAAAAATTACAGATGTACAATTTTGAATGTACAAAATTTAAAATAACACATAGAGATATTCTATGTACTAAATAATTTCTCAATTTATTTTTATCGACTCAAAAGTGTTGACAAATGAAAAGATTTAAAATACATACAAATTTATAATATACATGAAAAGATTTAAAATACATACAAATTTATAATATACGAATCATAATGTACAAAATTAAAAGTAACACATTAAGGTAATGTCTATATTAAATTATATGTCAATATATTCTTATTGTTCCAAAATTATGACAAATGAAGAGTTACAATTACAATTATAAATTTTTAAAAAATATATGTTTTTATTTACCAGGCCTGCGGGCCATCCCAGGCAACTTTATGACTTGGATCTAATCTAAAATTGTGATCCTCATTGGTAATTTTATTTTTTTGGTCATGTAGTTATTGCTCCTTTTTGGTAACTTTAGTTTGTTGAGGCAGTTCATTGAGAGTCCCTTTCATGCAGTTGCTGTATTGATGGTCCACCAGATTGTTCATGGCCATTACTCCTTTGTTGGTGACTTGATACTGGTTTGTTGAACTGAAAGATCCAATCTTATAAAATTTCAGAGTGTGTGGATGATCCATAACTTAAAGTTCATGTGGTTATTATTACACCTTTACTTGTACCTTAATGCTTGTTTGTTGATGTACTTCATTGACCATCCTTTTCTTAAGCAGTTTGCGTACAACTTTATGTGTGCGATTCAAGAGCGAGGTTGTTGCCTGCGGGGTTGTGTATGCTGCTGCTCGTAGATTCCACGTGCCACTACCTGAGAATCCACCATGGTGGAAGGCATTTGATGCAGACAAGTCTGGTATCGATGAGGTTTGTAGAGTTCTGGCACATTTGTACAGCCTTCCTAAGGCACAATATATACCTGTTTGTAAGGATGGGGGTTCATTTACTACAACCAACAGATCGTGGGAATCTCCTTCCCAGCCAGTTCCAAAGGTAATACCCCCCACTTCCAAATGAATAAGAATCAGGACAATGACAGCACGAAGCCTTAATCCCACTAGATGGGTAAATCAATAAGAATCAGTAAACTAAATTCTTTTCAGGAAGTTTTCTTACTAATCCAAAGTTTTTGCCTCATTCCTGTTTTTGTTAGGAAGATTCACTTACTGTCCCACCAGCTAATAATGATCCTGGTACTCCAAAGGCATCTTCAGATACAACTAATAAGGAATCTGGCAGTTCCAAGAGTGAACTGATAAAAGCAGCACCTGAGAAGTTGAAAGAGTCTAACAAGAAGAGTGGTGATGATTCTCAAAGTATCCCCACTGAGGGAGAGGCTAGAGAAGAGCGTGCATCCAAAATGAAGTCTGAGCATAGGATGGAAGTGAGTGGGGAAAGACAGGAGAGGGAGCGGGAAAAGGTAAGGGACAGGGAAAGGGAAAGGGAGAGGCTAAAGGTTCGGGATCGTGACAGGGGAAGGGATTCTGAGCGGGAGCGGGAGCGAGATGACACTGAAAGGGACAGAGACAAAATCAAGGACAGAGGACACCGGGCCAAGGACAAAGGAAAAGATTCAGGTTAATTTATGAATACTTGGCGGTTTTATCTCTAGATCTCTACAGTCAAAATTATATTAGCATTTTCTGATCCATATCTTATTGATGCAGGAGGTCATTCAGAGAAATCAAAGCGTCATACATCTCGAGGTTAGTGATGTTTATAAATTTCTTCCAATCTTGATTTAGTTACTAGGAGGGCCAGCCTTGGTGGCAACGGTCCAATTGCTCTTTTATGACCAAAAAATAATGGATTTGAGTTGTGGAAACAACCTATTTGCAAAATAAAGCAAGAAGGCTGTGTACATGACTCTCTCCCAACCCTCACAAAACAAGGGAGTCTCTTGATCTAGAGATTCCCTTTCTTGATTTAGTTACTAGGTACTGTAGGGTGCTGACTTCCAACATCTATTGAAATTTTTACAGAACGCGAGTACCATGCTTCGTCTTATTCTAGAGAGAAGGATCGACACAGATATCATTAACTGCTTGTTACCTAATTCCAAGGCTGGCCCTCTTTACTATTTCAAATTTTATCTGCTCAATGGGTTGAATTTGTATGTGACCTAGTTTGATCAGGCTGTCTAAAGTTGGACGATCGATTAGCAATTTTGCTGCCTTTGGGTTTGAAATATGGATTGATGAGGTAACCAGATACATATGACATATACCTTAATGGTTTATGAATAATGTGCTCATGGCTTGTCTGTGGTACACCCTTTCCAACAAGAAACTCCCTGCTTCACTTGTGGTAGATTTTGGATGAGAGAAGAGACTGTTTGCGGAATTCCTTTTTTTCCCCTTCTGCAGGTCGGGAATTGCTAGTGTGTTGTATTGCAACAGAACCTGTGAATTTACTGTTTCAGCTGATGAGACGAACATGACATGAAAGAGTTGCCGTGGCTTCGGATTTCAACCATGTGGGAAGCATGTCATTTACAAGATGTTTAGCATATTTTATTTTTGGAGATCTCAGTATTTTCATCTTTTTCAAAGTTTTTACAATGTGGGTGGAAAAAAGTTAAGCCGAGCCAACTGAATCATTGATGTATTTTATTTTATTTTGCACAGGTTTATATTCTGTGGTTTGAAACTACGAAGGATTTGTAAGAGCCATGAAATGTTTCATCAGTTATAAGAATCAGGGAACGACCTAGTGATTTTAGAGGTAGTGAATTAACTTACACTTCCGACTTGGTGAATTAACTGGATGAAGCTTTGCTTAAAACCCATTAAAAGTTTCTATATTTCTTCTAATTTTAAACAAATATTTGGATAACCAAGTCCAGACAAAGGCGCACGTGATAACAAATGGTGTGCATCCGAGAACTTAGGATTTTGAAATTTTAATTTGATAAATTTAGGTCCATCTATAGTGCCTAAATATTGTGTATGCTAATATCAAAACACGACCAAAAAAGTTGCCTCTAAATGATGCACAGCTCTAATAAAACCTAAATAAAATGTAACACAATGTCTTAAACCAAGCTGTGGAAAGGGGGGAAGAAGATTACAAAAGTTAATCCAGATAGACTTTGACATCGATGCCATTGTCAATGAGAGACTGAACAACCGCTCTTATCTTTCCTTCAAACCTGTCCCTCTCCCTCGGAGTATAAGATGCCGTGTAGACATCAGCTTCGCGTGCTCTATCTGCCAAAATCCGGCCTATGGCCAAACATGCAGGTATGTCTGCTCGAGACTTGAGCGCAGCTTTGATGTCTTTGGAGTTAGTACCGGCAACTGCAACCTGCTTGCTTGTTACCCTGTGGGTCAGTGAAGCTGAAACAAAGCGTTTTGAGATGAAAACATCAAGAGTAAATGGCTCCATGTAAGCTATTGTTCGTTGTTTGAAAGAAATATGTTTGTCCGGATTTTTTGACTTCTTCTCCTTCTGGTAAGTGTATGGCCGGCTATTGTCATCGTCCAGATAATCCTCTACTCCAAAAAAGCTTCTTGGTGCCAAACAGGGCTATGACATGATACAAAATGGGGAAGAGCAAACACAAACTCGTTAACATTTTGAAGATACTGCTAAAGTCTTCCATTTACCAACTCTAGAGGTACTGTAAAGTGAACATCTTCTTCTTCTTTGCTTCTTTTTTTGTATCATTCTAGCTTTGATTATACTGTGAATGCGAAGATCACTGCCCACTATGGTATTGGTTTTAATTTATTATATTATAAAACAAGTAAAGGGTGGAGAATTCTAAATTGTCATATATAATCCAATCCAAGAGTCAGAATTCAGAAATAACTTGAATCAATAAACAAGTTTACATGTGAAAATCAAAAAGCATTTAATACAAAAAAAAAAGGAAAAAGAAAACAAATGTCGTGTACCTAGGCTATGAATCATTGTACCGTAGCTGTAGGCTGAGGGTTGTACCTAGGTGGTTATAACAAATGTTCTAGAAGGGAGAAAAGGGGAGGACAGGTCATTGTACGAGAGATTCTTCTATTGTACTCGGTATAAGGCCCGATTGTGCCTTAACCGAATTACGCTTTATCAATATATGAATTATGATTCTCTCAACTCTCTCTCTCGTTCCCTCTCATTCTGTTCTTATAACTCCCCCTATATTTCTTCTCAATTCCCTTGTAATTTCCTAAGCCAAAATCTCATCGAAACAATGAGAAATCCATCAATAGATTAAGAGGTCTGACAAAAGTGGTATTAGATCTGGCCCCATCTCTCCAAGTTGCAATCATACAGCAACGAAGATGACGTTGGTATTGCAGTGTTTGTCCGGGACTACCCGTAGCTAGTACACAACCTGTCGTCATGGGCATCGGGACTACGAAGCATGGTGGTATCATGGTTCACTGCAATGTATGAGACTTGTTCCACATCAGAGGTTTAGGTTCTTGGTGTGGGGTTATAACCTCTTGGGCATCCTCCCCTTGACATCTAGCTTTTGAGGATGAGTTCTACCTGAGGGGTAACAATAAACTAGAAGAATAATTCAAACACTCATTCCTGTGCAAACTTGATACAAGAAAGAAGGTTAATGAATTATCTAAATTATGAATGCCAAACTTTTATGGACCTGATCTTGGACGCAGTACATTGGAATCTTGAAGCACCACCACGAATGCTACCGCGAGCTCGCCTGCAGTGCGGTAAGGCACCACCCTGTTGTGCCAGCAGCCAACTCCAGCGTGTCAACTTAGTTATCCTCATCAAGCCACTTACTTGATGTCTAGCTTCCCAACTGGTAGATAGTTCCTTTCCCCCCAGATCAATGAAGAAGGGAGAAGTCAGTTGATTCTAACGAAGAACCTGAAGCGAAGCGCTATGCCGGGGCGGGGGGAAGGGAAAAGAAACAGCTCCGAAGAAAGAAATTGGGAATCATTTTTCCATTAATAAATGGCTTAATACATACAGACCCCCTTAACAATTAAAAAATATGATGTTTAGTCTAGATGTGCAAAACGTCAAGATTCCGTATCTCAACTATTAAAAATTATTATTTTACATCCTTATTATGACGGAATGATAGCGCGTGCATGAATGCACGCATTTTTCGTAAGTGACATGCTACGTGTATAACCAATTAATAATATTTAAATAGGTTAACTGGTTTCTTATGCTCTCTCAACAATTAAAAAATATGGTGTTTGGTTCCTGATTTACAAAATGTCAAAATTTTGTATTTCAATTATTAAGAATTATGGCTTTGAGTCCTTACCCTTAGACAAAAAAGAGAATATAAACAAAAGAGTGAGAGAACGATGGAATGTGTTCAACAAATAGAAAGGATGGAAAATAGTTCCATCATATATGTAATTGAGAATAGAAGAAGGTAACATTTTTTGGGTTAGTGATTCAGAAATTTCGGTGTTTGAGATTTAAGTTTTTTTTTAAACTATGGATAATTTAGTCTTTTTCTTATCAAGGTAAATTTTAATCTGATATGTCTTGCTGGCATGGTTTTTTATGACATAATACTTTCTCTTTTTTCCGTGTATGTCTTGTGTGGCATAGATAATAGTTCTATTTACTCTCAAGTAAAGGTAAGGACTTAAATCAACAATTTTTAATAGTTAAGATACGAAATCTTGATTTTTTTGCACATTAGGGACCAAACGCCATATTTTTTAATTGTTGTAAGTGCGCAACAAACTAATCAGCCTATTCAAATACTATCAACTGATCATCCACATGATGTATCGCTCATGAAAACAGGCGCATTCATACACGCGCTAATATTCTATTACGATAAAGACTTAAAGAAACAATTTTTAATATTTGAGATACGGAATCTTAACTTTTTGCACATCAAAAGACTAAACGCTATATTTTTTAATTATTGAGAGGGCGTCGTATGTATTAAGCCTTAATAAATCTACTAGTAATGAACGTGGTAAATAGAGTAAGAAGATGGTGGATGCAATCTAACAAAGCCTGACTGGTAAATTGGTAATGTGGGCTGTGGATGGCTAAATAGGCTCCCAGTACTTTGGGGATTGCAAATGCAATCCATTTATGTCTGCTATTTTTTTTTTTTCTTTTTAGTTACTGAAAGATGGCTACTCTGCAGCATAAAATAGTCAGCTTTCAAGAACCAAAAACTACATGATGATCTAAAATATATAGGCAGTTGAATCAAGGGAATAATGTAAATGGATAAGTTGGTTCAACATGTACCTGTCCACTTTGGAAGCCACTTGTTTGTGCATACAAGCAATATCTAATTTTATGGCCCCCATGAACACACAATTTGTCATATAAATGCTTCAACATGGTTCAAAGACTAAACTCCTGCAAGAAATTAGACAGCACTTCCATTGGGATGATGCAGTAACCTCGAGACAAAACAAACCATAAATTTGAAATTAAGAGGTTCTCTAAACTAAGAGGCTTGTGTAGTTGCCTTCTCTATTTCTCATTTTATTATATATCTGATTTGGTTTAGGCACATGTAACAGAAATGACAAAAATTGAGCTGGGTGAAGCTTAGCGACAAGTTTCCCATTCTGAATTTTGGATAACATATCTGATTTAGTTGAGCACATGCAACTTAAAAGATATAGATAAAATGATGACTGGACATCTTGCATATGCCAATAATTTGAGTTCTTTTTCCCATTGAACTTGAAGAAAAGGTTAGCTGATTAGTTTGCTCTTCTGAATTCGTGCTTATTAATTACAATATCATATGCACTTCATTCGTACAAACTTGCAATTTATGCTACTCAAAGAAACCATAGCACATGAGAGCTCCTTCAGCAATATCATAGTGAATAAAAAAGGATCAAGGTATAAAGAGGTACCCATATCCATTTATGTGATGATGGTACACTATTAGCAAAAGAAATTTCTTCAGAAAATAATAATACCCAGTTAGCATATGAAAATTGTCACCAATGGAAGGTTAAGTCTGGCAGTAGGAATGGCAATGGGCAGGGTTTGCACCAAGGACCACTCTCCCAGTCCCCATCCCTGCAAGCCTAATTCTATCTTCATCCCCATTGGGTAATAGGTACCCATTGGATGCCCATACTAGGTAAATTCATATAAAAAAAGATAATAAAAAAAATTATATTTGTCAGTTTAAATAATTTCCTAACAATTTTTTACACTACTTTTTTAATTTCACTCATTTACTAGTAGGAAAATGAAAACAATCAAAACATATAGAATTTTTCACCATTTTTACAAAACAATACAACCAGCAATCATAATCGACAATCACAATCAGCAGTCGACATAATTACAACCAGCAATCATTTGCATTTCATAGCCAGCACACACAACTGAAAAAACCTAGCAGCAGCAGCATTAAAAAGAAGTATATAGCACAACTGAAATAAAGAACAAAAAAAGCAAAAGCAAAAGCAAGCATTAACAAGACAAAAAAGGGTTGCCAAACTTGGTGATAATCTCACAAAAAGGATAGATGGTAACTGGCATCAACAAGGGTCACTGTAATGTTACCTGTCAATTGTGCATGGGCAGAGAACGTTTTCAATCTCAATTTAAGATTTCAATATTGAAGAGGCATGACATACAGAGGAGAGAAGAGATTGTTGAAGTTGGGATTGATTGAGTGCGAGAAGGGATGGTTGAAGTTTGATTTTTTATCCCAAAGAGGAGGTGCACAGAGAAGAGGCATGATGGACGCACAGATGATTTCTAGAATTGTAATGGTTGAAGTTCGGATTGAGTGAGGGGATAGTTGATCTGTTGCTGTGATTCAGTGATTGGGAAGAGGGGACTGTTGATTTCCTCCTAGATTTGGAACTTGAATGAGCGATGAATAAGGGCAGACAGGGTGATTGTGTGACAGACTGAGAGTGGATAATCAATAGGGCATTAGGGATTTAGTTTTTTTTTTTTCAATTCTTGAATTATAAATATAAATTTAATTAGAATTTCTTAATTTTTTTATAAGAGCATAAATGATTGAATTATTAGAACTTTTAAAATATATTAATTTATGTTGGAATTTAGCCCTGAAACCCAGCCCATACAGGGTGAGTTTTGCAATCACATCACTATCCATGTCTCCAGAAGCAAAATTAACCTCAAAAGTGTCAATAATGTGAAAATCCAAATTAGCAAATGACATATAAATGTAAGCGAAACAGATAAAGGGAACACCAACATTTCCTAGATGATTAAAGAAAACAACTAAAAAGCACATTTGTTCTGCACTCTGCAGATAATGTTGATAACATGATATTAACATCTCAGAAGTTGTGAAGAGGCAAGCAGCTTTCCCAGTTATCATGTCTGTACAGCTCCACATCATAGAAATTTGCCCCAGGGAGTGCTAATCTCACTGTAATTTTCAACATGGCAATACAAGGAACTCAAGACCAGTACAATATTATGGCTCCCTTTGTGGACCAGATGAGGGCAGGCAACAAAAGACACAAGGTGTTCTTCATTTCCAACAGGAAGGAGGCAGATAAATGGAAAAGAAAAAAAAAAGAACAGATAACAAAGCATAATAAAAAGTGGGCCAAAAACAAACAGAAACAAACAAAATCATGACAGGTAAGGCACTTATCAAAATAAAGAATAATCAAAGACAAGAGACCTACATGACTAAGAAACACAAAGGAACTACCACAGAGTTGTTCCCGATGATGCAGTTCTATTCTTGGTTTTGGAAAGGACGAAAAGCAAGAAACAATTTTACAACTTAACTCTATAGTCCAAGGTTAAGACAATTATTAACCTATTAAAGATTTATGTTTTGGTCCTTGAAAGAAATTTCAAGTAATAGTCACATTCTCATATCAAATTAATAGAAACAACTGGCAGAAAATAAAATATAACAACGTAGACAAAGAGAGTGCATAATCTGAAGACTATAAATACCATGGAAGTTCAGACAATTAGAGTACAAAACACAAAAGCACACACAGACACAAGAACAAAAAAAAAAAAAAAAAGGTATAATGTGTTAAAGTTAGTAAATTACACAGCATAATTTCAAGTGTGAAACTTTGTTTCTAAGGATTCAAAAACAACAACAACAATTAAAAGCCTAATCTAACTAGGTGGGGTTGACCACATGAATTCTATCTCTCCAACCATATCTATCAATGATAATATCTTTTCCAAGGTCATCATATCTCAATTTATTGCTTTTGTCTAGAATTCATAGTAAAAGATTCTGACAATTTTTACACTAGCTATCGACTACCTAATACAAACCCTGATCCTAGGATCAATTATGAATAGGAGAAATGTCTTCCATGGATTACTCAATATGCTCCAATACATATACCAAGCAAGTAGGAAACCACATTTGCTTGTAGCCAAAAAGACAAGATACGGGAAGCCACTATATGCAATAAGGGAAAAACACTTTTCTCTTTGAGTTGTCCCAGTTGGTAGAAAGACTATAGGATGGGATTGGGCAGGCTAAAATCCTATGTCCCCCTTTTCCTTATGGTTAAAATTTTGAAACTGGATTGAGTAATTGACTCCAATATTTTTAACCTGGATTATTAGGCTAACTAGAAAATGGAAGGGGTTGAGGGAAGTGGTTTGGCAGTTGATTCAGCTGGAATCTGACTGATATGTCTTGATTACTAATGAAAATTTTAGTTTCTAAACAAACTATAGCATCATAATCAAAGTGGTGCTCTGTTGGTAGTTTACAAAAACCCATGTCTGCTTTGATCGCTGTTACTTCTATGTATTGTGGAACTAACGGAAATAGGAAACGGACATGATACGAAATAAAAATAGAGAAATGGCATTTTTCAAAAAAATAGGAAACGGAAACGCAGGGAAAACACGTAAATAAAAAAATGTAAGGACCTTTTTGTAAATATAATTTTTAATACATAAAATTATAAAAAAAAATATTCAACCTAAAAATAAACATGAATTTTATAATGTATTCAAACAAACATAAATATAAGTTCTATCATCCATGAACCATGATTTACTAATTAAAAACATACAATAAATTTAAAAAAAGAAAATAATCAAACATGGTACAATTTATAAAAGTTTTTCCACTTCATCATTCACTTTCTCTATGGTCTCTTGGACATCAACCAAGTCCAATATCATTTAATCAACACATCAACCAAGTTCACACTTCAATTCATTCCCAGACTAAAGCCCAGAAACTCGAATCAGTACAATTAAGAGGAACGGAGAAGATAGAGATGACAGAGTTGTTAAAAGCATAGCAGTGGGCGGGTTGGGATGGATAACAGAGTCAGCTCTGCTAAATGTTAAGCATCTATTGGGTTGAAATGAAAGTGGGCACATCCCTTTAACTGTCACCAGACAAATTTCACTTTCAAATTAAGGAAACCAACAATAATTCAGTTTGTAATAATTCTTAATGAGTTCATTTGATCAAACAGGGGCAGCCTCAAAATTAGGGTGACACGAATAAACAACCCTAGCAAGAAAAGGTTCCCAACTTCCCTTCACTCCGAAAGATTGTAACAACACAATCAAATTATCACAATGAAAGCAAGATCATTAACTTACGGACAGGAATCAGACCCTTTCAAGTCAAAACGAAGCAATACGAGAATCAACAGAAATACGACCAAGAAACAGACAAAAGAAGAAAAACAAAAGAAATCATACCCCTTTAAGCTGAATCGACGGCGGCACCGAGCAATCGGAGTTCGTGTTTGTGGATCGACGGCGGCAAGGGGTAGCGACGATTCGTCTTGCACGGAAACGGCGGCACTGAGCACGGAAACGTCGATTCGTGTTTGTGAATCGACGGCGGCACCGAGCAACCGGGCGGCAAGGGGGAACGATGATAAGGGGACGGTCAGAGAGACAGAGTGGCTGTAAGCTGTGACAAAGGTAAACCTAGGTTCGTAATGGTTAGAGACGGAACAATTCCGTCTCTAACAACTTGGTGGACGCAATCAACTCTTCCCCTTTTTTTCTAATGAAATATTTTTAAAATTATAAAAATAATTCTTTTTTTTTTTTTTGTGTGTGTGTTTATCAACTTTTCAATAAAGAAATGTTTTAAAAAGTTAAAACAGTACCCCCTAACTGTTTTCGTGCATCGATGATACATATAGAGAGAAAAAAAAAAAAAAGAATTTTAAATTTACATTATACTTTTAGATTTAGGTTTCATATATAAAGGAAGACATAAAAAAGAATTATTAGCCAAATGATCTGTTTCTCTAATTTTTCGAGTCTCTAACCAATTGGAAACCATATAAAATTAGAAGCAAAGAAGTCGAAAACGAGAAACTAAATAGAAGAAAATAAAAAAAGTACACAACTCATCAGGGATTTTGGTAGGAGATGAGATGACCAACGATGGCTAGCATGCGTTATCTAGATCTAAATAGATGATGGAGGATTGTATTATTGATTCCCATTGAGAGGCTTATGGCTCGTGAGGGATTTGGATAGCAATTGCCAATTGCAAGTTTCACTGGTTGGTATTGGTAGTACATTATTGTTTGTGGGTCAAGTCTGGATTTGGGCCTCCATATTGGTTTGGCGTTGATTATGGGCTGGCGGGGCCCACGTCCATCATGGAGAAGTTCGACGTATTTGTTGCAATGTTTGCTAGACAATCGGAGTATTATGTCAGAGCTTTTAATTTCAAAGTTCCCACAGTCTGTTATCTCTATCTCTATCTCTATCTCTATCTCTATGTTGTTAGATTAGCTTCTATTTCATATATAGGAAAGCCTAAAGATGTGAAACAAAATATTTGGTTGTATTTTCGTTATAACGTTAAGAGATTGTTATGTATCGTCGTTTTAAGAGACAATCACCACTGTATTCGAGTATGAAAGCCTTGTTCACTGCCATCCGCTGCTGCGCTGGAGAAGAGAGAAGGCTGAAGATCTCTATTGTGTTTAGAGATATTTTTGCCTTTTTTTTTTCTTTCTTGCAATTACAATTTCAAGGGTAAGTAAAGTTATGTGGATCATGATTGTAATTTTTATTCAGACTTTTTTTTTCTATCGATAGCATCAGCATGTAAATGAGGTAACTATTATGTATCTGTAATTTGTCATGTGAATTTAATTAGAAACATGATAAATAGGGTTATTTTAAGTTTAATTTGAATATCTTAGTATCTTTTAACTTGTTACGGATATTTTTCGCTCCACTCTGTATGGACTAGACTTAATGTGGTGATTCGGCCCAAATGTCCAAGGCCTAGTAAATCGAACTGAGCTCATTAAAGCGAGCTCAGTTAATGCTGAAACTCAAGATCAAACGTCGGGACCAAACGAGCTCCTGGTAGCACCTTTAACTCGTTGGTATATTCAAATAGGCCCCCAGCTATACTCTGGGCAAGTTCCCAGCGACCTTCATAGCTCGTCGGCTTAGCCTGTCAGTTCGCATCATAGAAGAAGCACATGTTGCGGCATACCGACAAGCCAAGGGCCGTCCTGAATGGACCCATTGGGCTCATTTCGTCGGCCCATGCCAGTCCCATCCTGGCAACAACATCATTACAACCGCACTTGGATTTCTGGACATTCACATTAATGGCAGATCTCATTCTCATTAATGAGGGTCTCATCGACACCTCGCAGCAGCAAGGACGCCCCCGCCGGCTACTCCATCCCATTCCCTATACACGTACGGAGTAGGAAAAGAAGCTTCTGCTGATATATATATATATATATATCAACTAGCTCTCTTGAGGGCCATGGTATGTACTCTTTACCACTAACTCACGAACACCCGATATACTTGCTTACTCGCTCGCTAACTTGAGTTTCGGAGTACCTTGCAGGGACAGGCCGTCGACTCAGCAAATCGGACCGGATACCTCACTATTTCTCTCTCAGATCTACCATACAGATGTGGGTTAACAAATCTTCATCGACTAATTTCGAACATCGACGTAACTTAATTCAAAAGGAATGTTTACTAAGGTTGTCAATTTTCAATTTTTCTTTTTAGTTTTTGTTTTTAGTAATTTTGCATATTATTTGATGACGTTATTAGTTTTTTTTTTAAATTTAAAAATAAAAATTAAACATGTTGTTTAGTGTTAAAAATTAATTTTATTTTTTATTATTAAATACATGTATTTTTACAAATTTATTTTTTGTATGATTTATAATTTTTTCATAATGTATATTATTAGTTATATTTTCTATAAAAAATAATTAATTACTATAAAGAAACAGATAAATTCAAACAGGTTAGAAGTCACTTATAATTACAATTAACGGTTGAAAGAAATTTGAAGTTGAAGTGAAAGAAAGATAGATCTAAGAGGAGTAGCTACTGATAAATATAGATATATATATCTATCTATCCAGGCTAGTCAATCAAATACAAGAAATAAAGAAATAACTACTAAGGATGAGAGGAGAAGAGGAGGTGATATAGAAAAGGAGAACACTATTTTGCCTGAAGGGGTTACCGATGGGCTTATTGAATGGGATCGAAAAGATTCAAATGCCCTTGCCTTAGTCCTTACCTCTCTTCCTTCTCCCATACCTGTGCGATCGTTGATGTTGCTGCGCCTCGCTCGTTGCCATCGCTGTTGCGCCTCACCTCGCTGCCATTGACTCTCCTCGCCTCGTCGACTATCAGCGAGGCGATGAGACGAGGCACAGGCACAACAATGTCTGTGATCGACGATCGCGTGACCATGAGAGAAAGGAGAGAGAGAGAGGCGAAGGCTGCATAGTGGGTAGTAACATTCTTTGCAAATTTGTATTTTGAGCGGTGATATTTTGATCTTTTCGATCCATTATATAAGGTTCACAGTAAGATTTTCTAGCTCTGTAGTAAAATTCTATAGAAAAGGCAGATTGACAATGCCATTGGTGATGTCATCTAAGGGTAAGCATAAATCACATAGTAGATAATAATTAAATGAAAATTTATGGTGATGGCATTGGTGACTTCAATCGGGTAAAGTTGTATGGAATCACTCTTACTCCAAGCATTAAAATTACAATTTTGTAAGATAGCAAATGCCTTAGAAATTAGTAGAACACTACTAATGTACAATCATTTTAGTGGCTAAAATGATAAATTGATTGAGATATATAAATTATATTAATTTTAAATTTTAACGTAAAAATTATTTTAAAATTACAAAATATATTATAATTTAAAAAAAAAAAAAAAAAAACATAGATTCTTGGATTGATCTACCTCATCGAACAATGGGTTGGTTTAAAAACCTGTAATGAGCAACAACAAATCAAAAAGGATTGTTGAGCATTAATATAAATAAAACATTTAATGAAATAAGTAAAAACAAAAACTAAAAGTAAGCAGAAATATTTTGTGTTTCAAAATGAAAACAAAAAATTAAAATCAATAACTAATTAAAGTGAATCAGGCCTTAAATAATGATATAGTGAAACTTAAATTAATTTGAGTAATTTACTAAGTCAAATTCACTTTAGAATATTTTGTAGTTCAAGATACCTCCTCTGTCTCTTGCACAGATACAAGTTTTTATAAAATTTAAAACTATCTTTAAAAGAATTTGAGAACTAAAACTGGACCGATGTACCATAATAAGACGAGGTTTATCATAATTTACAAGTCCTATAGAATGATTTTAAGAACCAAAACGTTTTCATCCCTACAAGTCTTGACATGATTTGACTGTTTATCAAAGACAAGAGGCCAAGATTCTTTCTGTCGCGAGTCAAACAGAGATTGGAAGACCCTCCGACTCTTTAAATACAAACTGATGTGATAATTAAGGAGGGTAGTAGTCTCTGATACAACTAAAGTTTAGTGTCGGATCGGCCTAAAGAACCACACTTTAAAAAGCCATGGAAGAGCGACCTTAAGATCAAAACAAAAGGAGAAAAATCAAAGAAACCAACAATTACAGGGGAGGAGGAGGAGGAGGGGGATCTCAACCCTGCTGCATTGGCAACATTGAGACAGAACTGGGCTCGTGCCCGTGCACCCTTACGCGATAGATACAGGTGTGAGGGCTACCATAGTTGGAAGTAAAATCTAGCCTGATCATATCGACAATGCTAGGGAAGCCTGCAGTGTCCAACACGTCAAAAGTTTGAGCATTGCTCTTCTCTAGGTCATAGGTAAACTCGGTCAAAAGAAACTTCTTCTCTGTTTCCAGGGCGGTATCAGCAGGATCGTCCCCTTGGAGCCATCCCGAAACCCTGCAGTCCCTGGGGGCGCTCGATCTGTCGTAAGCAACGCTCTGTTTGCATTACAACAAATGAATATATGGTAAGTGTATATGTTCATAAGTGCACTGATGATACAGAAACAAAGGCATGCTCACATAAAAGAAACATATGCTTGCAGTATATCACATCTAGCAATATGCTGCTTACGTTTACTACTTCAAAAAATATGCTGCTTACAGTTAGAAACTAAATATGGATAAAGGCAATGCAAGAACTGGAGATCAAAATCATTGCTTCTCCCACCAATCTTTATTTAGTCTTCAAACCCATTTTAGGCTTAATTTCCTCAACTTTTATGTTGGCATCCCAAATCAAATGCCAAACCATAGCAATTAGTACCGTACTGAAAAAGATACCAGATTTATCATTAGTACAATATGGTACTGGCACCACACTCTACCTGATACTGTTTCAGATATATATATATATAATTAACTAATTAATTATAATAAGATTTCATATATAAAAGGACATTCCATAAACATGTAAAATCATAAGTGCTGTCAAAAATATATCATAAACAATAATTTAAACATAATAATATGACAATGAATCCAAATCAACATACAAATTTTATAGAGGCATCATAAAATTGATAATATAAAATTTGAATGTAAAATAAAAAATATATATAAGTTGTATCAAAAAGACTAGAAGAAAAAATTTACTTCTCATCTTCAACGTCTGAATGCAACATAACAATGGTCATCCTTCCTGCAAGCACACTCTTCAATCTCCCCAACTCAAGTAAACTTGATCTGGATCTGATTTTAAATAGTAAGCGAAGGTTTACAAAAGGAAACCATAACTGTTGAAGATTATAGAAGTTGCAGTTAGGAAACACTTTCTCCAGACCTAATGCACCTACAATCCATCTCAAATGCAACTAAGTTCCACAAGACTTCAACCCCCAGCATTACATTACAATTCATCACCCAAAAAGACCAAGAGAGACCCTATTCTTGCCAAAATCAACTGTATTCCCACCACTAGAATACAGCTACATATTAGTACATTGTGTACTAAATCACAAAAACCTCCCCAATTTCTCAAAATTTCTGAGCTGAGGAAGTTCCAAATCCTCTCGCCTTCATACCTTGACAAGTGAAATCCAATATGTCCAAAAATTCAACAGCAAAAGCTGATTTTGTGGTGCCTACCAAGTTTCGTCATATCACCTCCACATTGCTAGGTCTATTACATCAGCATGTTGAGGTGCACGCCCAGATCCCTTACAGCTCTTCTATTGAGCTGAGAAATTTCAAGTATTCACCACAATGGGTTTGGCTCTTCCTCAGTCTGAACAAACAAGCCTTTACTAACGAGTTTTATTTTATCTTGATATATTTTGATTTAATTAAACTTTCACAGAATTGCTGATATGATAGAAGTAACGTACTAGATCAGTAAGATCAATTTTAAAACAGCTCTTGGTACTTTTGAGAGTCTTATCAAGCCTAAAATAGAGGTTGATTAACTATCAAAAAATAGATAAAATGAGTTTTTTCTTGCAAAAAAAAAAAAAAAACAATATTTGAACTTTGGAGAGAATGTAAGCTAAATATTTGGAACTTTGAGAATTTTGTTCCCTTGTCTCTCTTTCCTTTCTTATCTCCTCTTCATTCTGGTTTTTCTTTGCTGGTTCATTCTTATAATTTCTGAAGATTTTAACCTCTTCTCTTTGCTGGGCTGCTCATAATTTCTGCAAATTCTATCCTCCCCTCTTGCTGGACTGATATTTGCTTGTTGCTTCTTCCTCTTTGTGCTCTGGCTATTCTCTTTGCGACCTCCCTATGCTGTTCTGATGCTGCTTCTCTTCTCCATCTTCTTCTGCATATCTCCTCTCATTACTGTAGTCCCTTTGGATTCTTTCTTTGCATTTTCTTGTTTTTTTGCCTATTATATTGGTACTAATTCTCTGTTTGACTCTTCCTCCAGTTTCTCCCCTTCTTTCAAATCTGCTCTCTCCTCTCTTATGTACCACTACAAGGATCAGATGGGGAGATTAGGCCTCTATTAAGCCCATCAAAACAAATCAGATAAGGAAAACCCTGATCAAAATTCCCCGATATACTGCCCTCAAGTTCAATGGCAGACAACAGACCCCTCCATATCCAGCTAACCTCTGCTTGCTTCCAAAAGGCCAACACACCACCTCGGTAGCCAGAGATAAGCAACACATGCGGGCTTAGCATACTATTGAGGATCCAAACCAGAATTCCCGTCCCCAAATCTATTAGAAGCAACACCCATCCACAAGGACTCGTAAACCGATTGTATGCTGGTATCAAATTGAAATAATATGTAAGTGTCTGCAGTATGAATAATCCTAATCAAATGGAACAAATTGAGTGTTTCAATAGCATGGCTATTTGACCAGCAGCATTAGATGGCTTCCAATAGATCTTAGTTCAGGAAAGACTAATGAAACTAACTTCTCAGGCACTGCACAGTTGTCTGCCCATCAAATAGGTCAAAATCCTACACACAGTCTATCATTTTTGTTCTCAACATGGCCCCTGTTCTAAGTCAATTAGTATCTGTTAATCAATTGGAGTAAGAGAACATTTCAGAAGAGGGATTAAAGTTTGTGATTATTGTTGTTGGAGGAAAGCCACAGATAGCAATCTGTTGCTACTTTCTATTTGAGTCTTGTTTGACAAGAATTTGATATTGCACCCTTTTGCATATTAGTTTTGATGATGAAAAACTTTTATTAGCTTAATCCCTAAGTCATGACTCAAGGTTGTGGTTTTCAACATATATCAATTTCAATATCAAGTATTACTTTGTGAAAATGAAAACTAAATGAATTCCAAGTATCGAGGTTTGCAAAACCTTATTTTTCCAAGTCTGGAAGGTTATCGCATTTTAAGGGGACATATAAGAAAATGTTTTTTTTTTAGAAAACTATCTTCCGGTATTTCGATTTCTAATATCCATTGGTATTAAAACGATTTTTAATGAATTTTTCATGAAATAGAAAATATATATTTTGGAGGTGGTAATATTGTTAAATCATGAGTTTGTTCTAAAACCAAAATTCTACTTTCTTATTATTATGGATTTTGATTTTTTGGATATTTTTACTGAATCCAAATAGGGAGTAGTTTCTTATTTACATTTATGTATTAAAGTAAAATATAAATAAAAGAAAATATGGACATTTACTTAAATTAAAGAAATGTAAATATGTTATAATATACATGCTATGGATTGTGTTTTCAAACAAATGTTTCTGAAAATCTGTCATGTTTCTATGCATGCTTCGAAACCCCTTCTGAAAAGGCTTTTAATGTTTTTCTAAGTATGTATGATATTTCAAAACATCTATGTAATGCATATGTTTTGAAAACCGATTTTGGATTATGTTTCGAAACCTCTGACATTTCTGTTAGTAGAGATTTAAAATCCGAGATGCTTTGTTTTGCATTTTAATATTTATCTAAAAACTTCTCAAAGTACTTTTAAATGTATTCTCCATCCTCTTATATTCAAATTCAAATTTGAATTGGAGATCGTGTGTTTAATCATAGTGGGAATAGATTATGTCTCCCACTCAATGTTGTCTCTAAGTGCAAGTACAGCTAGAAAAGCTGTATGTTTCGAAACATGAGGAGTATGTTTCGAAACCTTAATGTAAATTTGTGATGTTTCGAAACCTGTATGCTATGTTTCAAAATCTACTTTTATGTCTTGTCTCTAACGGCTAGATTTCTATCTCTTAATATAAATAGCAGGTATTTGAAGGCAAGAAAAAGTTAGAACAATAGAGCACACACTAGAGACACGCACACAAGCACAAGTAGTGATCAAAAGATTTTTATTAAGCTCTCAAAGAAGATCTATCTACATCTTAAGCTTGTACATTGCAAGTGTAAAAGGAGAAGCAAGTGCAAACAACGAGTCTCATCACTTCAGCTCTCCTGACCTCAAGCTAAGAGGTTTGTCCAGCCATTGGTAAAATATTCATTGCTATAAATTCATTGGACTGTAAAGATAAGTTTTATTTATCTTGTTGATTGTTGTAAGGTTTGAGTTGAGCCTAAAACTCACTTAGTATAAGGTTTGAGTTGAGCCCGTAAAAACTCATTGTACAAGGTTTTAGAGTGAACCGTGGTAAAACCCTTGCTGTGGTTGATCACTAATAAAAGTGATTGGGATTGAAAAATCCTTCAAGTGGGTAACCTTGAAGGTAATGGACTAGGCTGGATGCCGAACCACTATATATCTTGTGTGCAATTGTTCTTTTACTTTTGCTTATCATTATTGCCTATTACTCATACTTTCAAAAGAATTGTTTTCAAAGACTAAAACAAAGTTTCCTTGAGTTTAGTCATACATATTCATATATGCATATCTTTGATCTCAAACACCTTTGGTATACTCTAATACTCTTATTTATGTAAATCATCTTTGCCAAAGATCATTATTTTGAAATACAAACTAAGAAATTTCGAAACAAGCAAAACAGTAAGTTGTATTTCGAAACATACCTCATAGATTTCGAAACAAGCTAAAACAGTAAAGTATATTTCGAAACATATGTAGTAGGTTTCGAAACCTACTTAACAAAAAGGTTTATTTCGAAACAAAGTGTTCTACCATCAATCAGTATTTTAATTATCAAAAAATCTATACGAATCCCAATTCACCCCCCTCTTGGGATATATTTACCATCATTAGGACCAATAGAATTTAGCAAAAGAAGAAGAAGTCTACATTGAAAAGGAATGGAGAAGCTTTACAAGACTCAGTAGTTATTAAAGATTATTCTAGAATGTTTTCAATAGTAGATAATTGTTATAAATAATCTGTAAATGTTATCTTTTGTATCTGTTTTTATCTTCTAATTTCTAGGAGATAGTGTTTCCTAGTTTTTAGGAGTAGATGGCTCAAATCCTTTCCTACTTTATAGAAAAAAGATTAGGGCAGAACTTGTATATATTCTCTAAATCTCTCAAAATTAATTAAGCAAGCATTCTTGAATTTTCCAAAGACTTGTTTCAAGTCTCCTATTCTTTTTCTTTCATGTTGTCATATTCAATTTTGAAATCTTAAATTTTGACTTTAACAAGATAATCCCCCCTTCATAAACTACAATTCTTCTTGTATCTAATGTCATGCCTAACATTTCTTAAAGTTAGCATGATAGCCTATACTTGGGAAAGTATTTTATCAAAAGGAATAAAATTATACTGTCATACTAATCAACTTATAAATCACATTAGCAAATTTCATTTTATCTTCAACTTATCATGGACTAGTATGATGCTGGGTTCAGTTAAAAATTCACAGATAAATCAATTTCAAAAACATGTAATTTGTACTGAAATTAATAAAAAATTGTCCAGTGATTTTAGGCAACACTAAAGCAGGTTTAAAAACAAAAAAAATACTCTCTATGAAATTTAGTTTATATATTAACTCTTGCTGGGGAAAAATATTGGATCAAAAGTGACACTTCCAAATATATATCTTTATTAGCAGAATATATTGAAAATATGCATTATAAAAAACTACAGCCTTTAAAGAGGCCTCCTTACCAACGGCTTCCATAATGTGAACATCCACAAATGGACTGCCAGTTTCAATTAGATTGCACCAAATAATCCATAGACTGATATGAAATGCTCATATTACTAAGACTATGATATTGAAATGTATAAAGGCTGTAAGCTATGCCCTTCAAATAAGCCTTAAAATTCTGCCTCCAACCAATTCACCATAGATAGTATTGTAAACATTAGATAATTCTTGGCAAGAATAATTGCTTATGCACAATCTACCTCACCAGAAAAAACTACAGCAGAACAAAACAAGCATATTTTCTTCCAGTTGCACACAAAAATCTTTCTAATAGACTAATAGTGTTATCAGGCTAAAATTGCAATTGGTTTTGCTCCAAACATGGCAAGTCAAACCACAAGTAAACATGGCACCAAAATACATCTTTGAAAGTTCAGGGAAAGACTAATTCATTTAACATCTTTGAATTGTTCCTTTTTTGGCCATGGGATACACTTAGGTATGATATTAATTAACTTAACCTTAAAAAGGATAAGACTACAGATAGAAAGGAACAGAAAGCGAAAATTCATGTAAGGCCCCCCATAGTGGATAAAGTCATGGTATGTTGTTTAAGAAATACCGCCATGATATCCTATTTTGACCAAATTATAAAGCATAACTGCAAGAATGATCTTGAGAAAAGTGAGCAGACCTATGATCATAGTTATTAAAATCACAGACTGTGACATGTAAATCTAACATCTAAGCCATAAAACTTGCCAACTAGAATTAGAGATGGATGCATGTCAGGACATGCTGGAGAAATATTACCCATTACCCAATGAATCAAGTATGCCCAAGTGAATCAAGCATTGCAAACACAAGAACAGAAAAATCACCTTGTCAACATGCTCCAAAGTTATAGCCTCTGGAATAATGGCGGTCCTAAGCTTGATCTGCAAAAAACCACTGCTTCCTTTGAACGGAAAACACTGACCAGGCTCTCCAAAACTGGGCCTTAGCATCTTCTGTGCATCCTTGTGTACTCCATTCCGGCTCCCTAAAGAAATGAAGCTGCTTTTCCCGGCACCATAGAAGGCTTCAGAGTGTTTAACAACCATTGCCCCACCTGAAGCTAGAGCGTAGTCTACTCTACCTAGCCCATCAGCCGCATGCTTTGCAATTTCCCTCTCAACTATCTCCCTTGCAAACGCTCTTATCTCGTCTAGCTTTACATCCTCAAAGCTATTTCCAGTTCCCTTAGCTTTCTTGAACTCCTCAACAAATTTCTCAAAATCTTCCTTGGCTAACCAGTCTTTAGACCTAAACTCACCAAAAGTCTTCTCCAAACCCCCAGTCCTACCATCCAACTTCTTCAGCTCACTGCCAAGCTCGGCGTTTGTAGCCTCAATCTTCTTATTCAATTCCAATCTGAGACCAGAGACTTCATTCTCAATCTTCTTGTCCACAACCTCCACTTGGACCTGCATCATTTTCGTCGTGGTCTTCAAGAAAGCCTCGACTTCCGCTATGCGGCGCTCAAACTCCGTAGAAGGAGAAGAAGAAATGGCAGGAGCATTGTCTGGATTAAGGACCAATCTGCGGATCATCTGAGCCAAACCCACCAACACAAGTAGAAGCAACACGTTCTTGGTGAAGATGCTGATGACGGTATGCCAACGGGGCTTCTCGGGCTTCGTAACCGCCTTCCGGTTGGTACGGCGAGGTTCAAGCTTCTTGATCTGAACCGCGTCTCTCGATCTCTCCAAAACAGATTCGCCCCTAATCGAGTGGCTAAGATCTTTACCATTGGAGACCAATTTGTCATCGCCATCGCCGCTAGTCGCAGCGGTAGCCGCGGCGACGTGGTCGGTGGTCACCAATTCTATGCCGGTCTTCTTGTCTCCGGCAACCACAGGCCTCCTCCGGGCGGCGGTGTTGGCGGTGATAGAAACCGTTGAAGCGGACATTGAAAATTTGGCCAAATCTCAGAACCAAATGATGAAACGGAACCCTAACTGACAGCAAGAATTATCAAATCAGGAAAAAATGGCAGAAACCGAGAATTGAAAGAAAATGATTGGGGGAAATCAGAGGGAGACGAGTGCAGAAAATTTATTATAACCACCGATCACAAGCGGTTCAATGTTTATTGTCGAATCTGAGTCCCAGCGTCGGAAGTTAATAAGTGACTTTTATTAGGGTTATCTTTTGGGAATTTGAAATTTTTGAACAGTTGTTCCCTCTCGCCTTGCCTGCCTTCCGCTTGTGTCACGAACACCCAGCCCAAAGAGGGACAAAATATGTAATAATAATAATCATAATAATAATAATAAATGAGAGATTACGTAAGATTATGTTTGTGCCATGTTGTCCTGTCTTCCCTCCCTCATATTTAAATTAAAATTATAATAATACTAAATTATTATTTTTGCGGTTTATATTAAGAATTATTCTATTTTTGGAATTTCTTAAATAACAAGAACGAACGAAAAATATTACAATCCTTCTAGATAAAAAGTGCAACTGATAATAATTGTTAAGGAAAAAAATATTAGAATAATTTCTCTTAAAAATAGAGATGTTCTTATTAAAAAATACTTTTCCAATCACTGACTAAACTAAACTGTTTATTTTTAAATAGTTATAAATCAATCAATTTTTCATCATAGAACTAATTGTCGGATCATAATTACATAGCGGGAAAAAAAAAATTTGTCACCATCATTGGAAACTTCACAGTAACACAAAGGAACAGTGTTTGGCAGATGCAGTGAAACAAGGAACGAAAATCGCACTAACTAGCTACCAAAATAAAGAAAATCAAACTGACTCATAATTATAGAGAGATTTCGCGATTGCTGTGTGTACGGCCATTGCTATTACTATTACTACCATGGCAGACAGGAAAAGCAAATTGTTCTTCATCTACAGATATTTGTTTTCTGGATTGACAATCAGAGACAAATTTGTGATGTAAAATCTGACTGGCCTCCCCTTCCACGCTTGACTGCATCCCCCCACCTTTTGCCGATCTATGTGCTCCGATTAGGCCTTTATTCGAACCAAGAATGAACCTGTTCAATTATTCCACGAGCAAAGTTCAGATTTGAACAGAGTAGATGAGAACATTAATCTTAACAGAGCATGCTAGTGGTGAAAGGGTTGCCCAACAAAGCAAATTAATGATGCAAGATAAAGATTAAGATTAGCTTAAAGCATCTTCTATATTATTTCTCAAATAACAAGTGTAATTGTTTGTTTGGTAATTATATGAAAACATAAATACCATGTCACTAACACCAAACTAGAGTGTCTTCAATTACATGCTCACCCAGTTTTTGAGAATTATAATGACCACACTTGTATTCAAACTCTTGTAACGAAAGCTGGAACCAGAACCATTCTGCCAAATAGAAGTTCCGATCTCAAATCCTACCTAGCAAACCCTAAACTACAATAAGAGTTGAAAAAAGAAAAACAAAAAGAAGAAGAAGAAGAAGAAGAAACCTTAAGGATACATACTGAATCAAAGGAAAAAACAGAAGCAGTATCCCGGTGCAGGACAGAGAAGAAGAAGAACAAGAAGACAGAGGATAGCAGAACTGAGATGCACCGGAGGAGAGGAAGAAGGAACAAAAAACAAGCGGAGAAGAAGAAAGAGGAAGAGAACATAGGCAAGTAAAAGAAGAGAAAAGGGGACGAAAGAGAGTAGTCCACCCATGGAAGAAGGGAAATCTTGCAAGGCGAAAGATGCTGGAAACAGTAGATAGAGAACAGGATGGGGAATGTGAGAGACGTCCGAGCTCTTTCAAGAGTTCTAACTTTTGTTCTTACTGGAAACCGTGCTTCTGGATTACACCCATCAATCATATTTATAAGCTGAAACTCCAAAAACAACTAGAACTATATTAAAATTCAAAAAACAAAGAATCCCAATCTTCTTATAAAAGTTCTAGATAAATAAAGTCCCAACACAAAATCCAAAACTAAATAGAACTCTTTTATCCCCCATTATAATCCCTTGCATATATTGTCAACCATTTTCCAAGATCTTAAGGTGAGCTAGTAAAGAAACTACAACTCAAAACTCACATTTTTACCTCCCAAAATTTATCCTATCATAGTCCTTCCAATTCACTAAAGGAAACAAAATCCCTACTTGCTTTGCGTTTCCAATACCACTTCTGATAGGGATCAAATAATAAAGATATAATTTTGAGAAAAAGGAAGAACAACAAGAATCCCAAATAAATTAGGAATACGTGTATTTTATGCAAAATGGTTTAGGAATAGGTTTATCTTGTCTCCAATATAAAGTGGGATTAGGTTGTCTTTGTGCTTTATTATCAGATATCAAGAATTTAAGTGATTAAATTTCTGTAAAATTACGTTTCTTTTTGTACAAGAAGAAGAACAATCAAGAGGAATAGTCACATTATAATTGACATTGAATATACAGAATTTGGATTTTCTTCTCTCAACTCCTTCTCCTCCTCGAATTTATCTTCTTCCCTCCTATCTCTCCTCTCAGACTTCTTCTTCTGCCTTTTTTTCTTCTTTCTCTTCTCATCCTTCGTTTTCACATCAACTCCAGTCCAAAATAAAATTTCCATTGTGATTAACATGTCAATCCCATCCAATAATTGCTCATTACAAATGGAAGTACTTAAATTGTCCCCTCACTAATAATGTATTCAGTCAAAACACATTGACAGCAACCAGAAGATACAAGTAAATTATAAGAGGATTCTTTTTTTTTCTTATTATTTAATTCCCTTTTCTTTTCCTTTGTAAACAAACACATACATAATAATGTTGATAAGATACTTTGGAAGCAACTAGAATTATCCTCAAGAAGCAAAAAGGGGGATGGGCTTCCTTTAACAAGAAAACACAGACTCTCAACTCTCAAAAATTCACAAATTCCTTTGACTCAATTTGCTATATGCTCGAAAAGGAATAATTCTTTGAGGCATGAGACAATTCCTACTTGGACAAGCCCAACTGCCTGAATCCAATAGTTGATCACTGTAGCCAACATCATCCTTGTAAAACATAAATAAGCTTGATAAACACAAGCAACAGCAAAACAATGCGATCAAATAAGATCTGCTAGAAATATGCAAGAACCTTTGAAAGTAATGCATCACTTGGGAAAGAGAAGGGAGCTTCAGGAAAGGCCGAACAGGTATTGAGCACACAGCCAGTGATATCAAGGCTCGAGATACTCAGAACCTAACTCTTGAGTATCCCACCATTACTTTCCTACTAAGGCCAGATAAAGAAAGAAAGAACATTGAACTGCCTATTCATGAGTTTTATCACGATTCTTAACAAGTTCATGTGATAACAAATGGTCCATACAAGGTGAAAAATGAAAGCACGCCGTTATGGGGCATTTCTAAAGAGTGCATAAACAGAGGAATTAATAAATTTCTTGTGCAAAACACCAATTAGAGAAACCAATCAATAACAACAAATCAAGTGAAAATTTTTCTAGGGAAAACCATAACACTATGTTTGTGTAAAGATGAATGGGATAGCAATCACATATTGGTAGTTATATCATCAGTAGAAACTGACGCGATTTTCTATTCAAATTTGACACCAACATTTGTCATTGTGATGGAATATCAGCATGATGGTGGTAGCTTGAAAGAAAATGACAAGTATGATAGTAGCCATGAATGTCGTTCTAGCATGGATGGTGGCCAGAATTGTCATATAGTCATGGTCATAGTAATGGAGTCCTAAAATATCCAAATGTGACTCTTAACATATTCCATACTGAACCGCACATTCTCCACCAATTCCTTGTCATTAACCAAAACCAACCACAATCCATATTGCTTTCTCACATTGAATTTCTTTCAAAAGTCTACTATCTTCCCATACCCACTTTGAAGTTACAATCTGTGAAGAAATCCTCAAGATTCAAGTCTCTTCCCAATAAATTTCCAAAGGCCTATTCTAGCCATCACTAACCTTGACGTACCACAAATATCTTCCAAATGAACTACAATATAACCTATTATTGGTGATCATTAATTTCTCTCTTCAGTGATTGATATTCTCTCCATACAAAAAAATCAAGAAATAATCAACAGCAATGGAAATAAGAATGCAACCAGACCACAAAAGAGCCTTTTATATTGGAAGTTGGACAGAGGAAAGATTCCTTTTATCACCCATACAGTAATATTTAGTCCATTGTTTCTTCACTTCCAATGGTGATTCCCTCTAGAGCGAAATCATAAATCACTTAAAGCGATCTACTCACATGCAGGAAGGTTGGATATATCTGCCGAAACAGCACAAGGGATCCCCAAGTTGGAAAGTGCTCCTCGTATGATTCCACAAGGGAAGTAGAGATACATCCCTGTTGCTTGTGCAGCCTTACTTTCAGCCATAGCAGATGGATCTTGGATGGAACCAGAGCTTTCAGATGATAGATCAATTGACATGCGCGAAAGCCAACGAAATCGATTATCTTGCAATACAAATGTACCCTGCATGGGAAACAAAATCTTTCAGCCAAATTGACATGATAAAATTTATCATCGAACCAAATTAGGTTCTTGAACATACTCTGTGATTTGTCTTTAAATTGTCTATCTGCTTCTTGAAGAGCTCAGACCAGAAGTCCTTGCAAATAAACTTGATTGCCTCTAGATGATCACTGAACCGTGGCTGTTCCATCGTATACCTAAAAGAGAAAGAACAAATTTATTAACAACAACATGTACACGGGGTGCAATATTAAAGAATGAAAAGAGATGGTCGAGTGGTGATAACCGAGACAAATAATTACCGTAAAAGGAACTCCAAAAATTAGAAAATTATCAGTTGAACATTCTTTTTAACTTTGATTTCCGACCCCACAGGTTATGCATTATAAAGGCTTGGTGCTGCCTAGAAATTGATGCATCTAAGAGGTATCAGACAATACCATTATCAAACATAAATTGCTGAAGAAAATATAGGCTTTTGTGTTTTATGGTAAAAAACTGCAATGAACTTATTTATAATAAACAAATTCAACAGGAACTCATGATATTGTCTTGGTAGATGAGACAAAAGAATGTGTAAACACTTATGTCAAATTGTGGAGGGATGCCATAGAGTCCAAAGGCTTCAAATTGAGTAGGTTGAACACCAAATATATGAGATCAATATTTCAATATTCTCAGTAGAAATTAATTATGGAGGCATACAATCTTGTGTCTACTGTATCACAAGAGGCTTGTTGGGCAAAAATGAGTTATGATTAGCCAGATAAATCCAGGCCAGTGATAATAGTTTCCAAAAAGGCAACATTCACGAAGATCACTTCGGGGCACAGACACTGTCAGTTGCGGCATCAAGCAAACCCTCGCTCAATCAAGCAATTGAGATGTCACTATATTCCCCTCAGTTTTATTCCCGAAAACCGTTCGAAATGCTGTAATTCGATAAGGTCTTCTCCACAGAATGCTATGATGCACAAAAGCACGGACCTCTTTTTAATCACATAACACAAAACAGTATTCCGTTAAAAAGAGTAATACAGATAATCCACACGATAACTCTAGATCCAAAGGCAAGATGTTCCAGATTTGCAAAACCCCAATCACTTGACCGATGAATTTGAAGAAAGGAATCAGGAACTAGAATTTAGAGTGATTTCAGCGTACGGCGATTAGTATATGCAAAAGGAGAGGGAGGGAGAGTTGTGCGATCGTACCGTTCAGAGAGCTGGTGGCCGACCTGAAAGCCGATAGCCTCGATCCGGCGGGCGGCGAGCTCAGGCTTGTTGGCGTAGAAGCCATTGCAGTACGAAGAAACAACCTCTGTCATGAGGCTCTCCACGCAGCTCTCCGCTATTTCTCTTCCCATTCCTCTCTCTCTCTCTCTCTCTCTCTACACTAGGACCAGATGGAAGGAAATGCTCGCTATACCCTCACATGGCGTGCCCGTAATGAATTGAAGGGATATTTTCTGGCTTTGCTTTGAAAATAATAATAATAATAATAATAATAATATTCTTATAGGTTATTAACATTTTTAACAAAAATATTATAGAATAATGTTGTTCTATTTTCTTTCAACAACTACAATTAATTACATTTATCACCCTCAAAATTTAATAAAGAGCCGCTGACACTTACCAACATTCTTCTTCTTCTTCTTCTTCTTCTTCTATTAGTAAGTCATATTGCTCATATCAAAATTATAAAATATATAGAACTACAACAACAATTTCAAGCTTTGATTCCGTTGGAATATATATATATATATTATTATTATTATTGTATGTGTTTGAATGAAGCTGATTTTTCACTATTACTAGACAGGAAATATTTTAATGAAGCTCATTAGTTACATTTCGAAAATCAAAATGGAAGCGAATGACTCATGTACAAGAGGAGAGGGACACGATATCGAAATTTTCTTGTTAAATTTGAACATGTTTTTAAAAGTTTTTGGCAAAAAGATAGCTTTTATTGTTAATACATATATATATATATTTTAAGCCAATTTAATACATAACTTACGATTATGATAAATTTAACACAAAATTAGAAATTTTCAACTGGAAATCGAGAGAGCCGCTACCATCCATCAACTACATCGCATCATTTTCCTCGCCGCCCCAGGCCCAACCGGCAATACGTGCACAGCTGACTTTTGAGGCTCGGAACTTTAAGATAAATTGCTACATTATGATGTAATATATTTATACGTATGTATGTATCCTATAAGTCTACATGGGCTTCCCGGTCGGCGAATGCAGAGGGATGGACATTATTTAGTTATCTTTCTTTCATTATTTCTCTTTTAACATCCATCCGTCGAACAATTTATACGATCACATATTTTTAATCTTTGATGTAATGTAACACGCCGCATCAATACTTGCCAAATTTTGTGCGCAGAAGAGCAATAACAATCTAAATACTAAATTAAAAGGTGCCTCAGAATTTGAAAAGTCCGGCATGACTTCCACAGATATGACAGCAAACTTAAAACTTTTGGCCTCTTTTAGTTTCAATCAAATACCACAACCTAAAAGAAAAGCTAACAAATTTAATTCCTGCAGCCCATAAATTGAAATTTTAGATATAAGGATTCACCGAAATATTACTCACAACAAGGATGCAAAGAAACAGTACCACGAAACACACAAATGGGGCAGACTTCAGAGGTGGCAGCATATTCTTCTGTAAGAGACAGAGACTTAACGATATGGTGGTAGTACGCTAGTACTCAAGTAGATAAACAGAGTTGACGTCTTGCAACATCAAAATGTGGAAAGGGGAACCGATAAAAACAAGTAGATAGATGTTTACTCCTTTATTCAGATAGAGCTTGCTTTTATTAATATAATTCAGTTCACAGAGCAAACATGTTATCTACTGCAACAATCAAGCCACAGCTTATCCTTGCAGCCCAATAATACCTGCACGCAAGTAAATTAATTTATTAGAACTTGAAAAAACAATGTTGTGAGGATATATCTATCATATATGGATTTAGTGGAAGGATATGAAAAGGTAAGTATAACAGAATTCTTCTATGTATGAAAATAAAAATAATAATAATAAAAAAGAAAAAGAAAATATAAGAAAATCTCATTTACTTACCACAGGCAACCCTGCCACCAGCATTGCCGGTGCTCTTGCTTAGCTCATGTCCACCTGAGAAGAGAAAGGTAGCGATTAATTGAATATGCAAATCCTGTTATTTTTATTTATTTATTTATAAATATATTTTTTTGGGTGAATGGGGTTTTCATTCATTCAAATATGAGCAACCAACTTGTGACAGTAAAATAGAAGAACTGCTGCCTCTGTCAGAGACTTTACACACGTATACAGTGTCTAAAAGATGGAAGTAACATATTTTGTAGCTTTCTTTTTTCATTGAGGAAGATCATATCACTTGGAACCTAACGGGAACCAACTAAAACCACTCGACAGCACTACCACCGACCATTACGCTGCAGTCCTGGTGGTATATTTTACATTCTACTTGTTTATTTTTTGCATCTCTCTTTTTTGGAGGGTTAATCTTTAAGCATCCAAGAGCCTAACAACAACACAAGAAATACCATATAGATACCCTACTGGCAGTTGGAAATACAACTTTGGCAAGAATCACTTAAGATGATAAAGCTAGCTACTAAAAGTAAAATTCCACTAAACTAATTGGCTAGAAGTGGTAAAGCAGTGTCATCCCTTTTTAACAACAATTAAGGCAAAATATTTTTGTAAGGCGGATGCTAACATGTTAATGAATCTTGAATTCCCAACAAAATGTACCAATCGTTTACTTGTATAACCGTGTTTCCACTTTACCTTAGTTTTACATTAGGAGATAATGGAAATAGCTGGTAATGTTGTTTAGTCTTACCCTTGCCAAGATCATCAGGATCTGCATGGACAACAACTGCCCTCCCAATAATGGAATTTGACCCAGCGAGAGGAATCTGCAATCATATGCCAACAATAGAGGGAAGAAAGTTCACAAAGCAGTGCTACAAGAAGTAGGTCAGTACAAAAAGGAACAAAAAGAAAGAGATCTAATTCACCTGGCTGTCAACAATTGAGAAACTAGCAGTACCTATAGCAGAGAAATACATCAGAAACATGTTAAAAGGGCAAGGAAACCTCAAAATTTAAAAAAGAAAAACTAGATCTAGCATCGACATCAGTAAGTAGTGAGTCCTATTGCATGAATCCATATGTCAGCATGAGTGTCAACTAAAACAAGAGTCTTAGCTTAAGCGAAATGATGGGAAGAAACAATAACGAATCACGGCAGACAGTATTTTATAACATAAAAGAACATTGCATACCATCCTCAGCAACTTTGACATTGCCCAGATCACCAGCATGGCGATTCTCATCCTCAGGAGCACCATGTTCTTTTCCACCAGGATTAAAATGTGCACCTAAAAAGTACCAAGACAATATACAAAATATATAAACTTAAATAACAAACAAGAAGAGAGTTTCTCAGTGTGTGCATTCTCAAATTCAATGATGTAAAAATGCAAATAAGTACAAAAAAGAGGAACGGTTTTTTTTTTTTTTTTTTTTTTTTGGGGGGGGGGGGGGGGGGGGGTTTGGTTTGTGGAAGAAGAATAAATCTGGTTAGCCAATAATACCAGTTGACATGCAACCGTTTGTCGTATCTCCTAGGGCATGGACGTGAAAGCCATGAAGCCCAGGCTTGAGACCAGACAGATTTCCACTAACAGTAGTTGGACCTGCAAATTTGAATATAGGTAATCAAATTACATGGGAAAAGAGCAATATCATTTTGCTCCATGTTGACCAGCTGAATGGCATACCAACTCCTTCTTGGGTAAAGAAGACAGTTCCACTCACACCTTCCTTGCTAGCAAGAACAGCAACTGCCTTCACCATTGCTGTATGTGCCCTGAACATGTAGTGAGACAAATAACATGTAACAAATTGAGTGAACAATGAACTGGAACCCTGAAGCTTAAAAAACATAAATATCTCATATTCCAAAAACATTATGGAAACTAGAAAATGATATTTGGAGATGACATAGAGACATAAACACAATTTTCACAGGCAGTTAAACAATAGCCAATATAGTCACATAAAGAGAACATGACTAGAGGCAACGGCATATCATCAAAAAGTTCAGGTCAAAGTCAACAAGAATTACATGGACCACACAAATGTTTACAATTTATGCCATTATTCAAATAATGGGTTTTATAAGCATGATTGATCATTGAAATGCTCCATCCAATCAGAGTTGGGCTCCTTAATTTTCACAATAAGCAGGTTGGTTCCAACTCTTTTTTAAGCATTTTAATTTCAATGTTACCCCTCTTTGCACGAAACACAGAGTATTCAAAGTGGAAAAAGATAAGGAAGTATATGGCAACCCAATTGTGCTATTTTCTTTCATCATTTCTTCACAAGACTATGAGAACTCCTGCGAAATTAAAGTAAAGAAAAGCCAGTTTTCTTCAGAACACTCCACTGAATCAATTGAGTGTACTACAAATTGCATAAAAACTTTGTATCTAACTGGTAATAAAATCATTAAAATCCCAAATTTTCAGAACGACCACAATTATCAATTTCAACACAAACAGGTTAACTAAAAGTTGTTACTTTTGCCCACATGGGCAGCCCAGTTGGTCAAGAAGGGAGGCACAAAGTGCCTTCCGTGGTGAATCTTGGACCAAGACCAAGGATCGAGTCTCGCAAGCGGCAGTGTGGGAGTACCTCTCTCCAAAGTGAGAGGGGGCTCCTTGTGCGCGGTGAGCCCGGGTCTAACCACTGCGTCCGACTGAGTCACCATGATTAACCTCCTCCCACATTCTGTTGGGCCAGGTGTGGGGGGCGCTCGGGGTGAGCGATTTCACCTTTTGGACCAAAAGTTGTTACTTTTATTACAACTTTGGAATTAACTTCAAATACTAACTCAACTAACTAAAAATTTGTCTTCCATGATCAGAGATGGAAAAAATGAAACCACAAATCAAATTGAGCATGGATTGTATAGTGGAACTCTGATTGGTTTGCTAAAGAGAAAGGAAGGTAGATAGCCCCATCAAATGGGCTACGATTTACTGGGTGACCATCGCCTATCAGATGCATCAAAAACCAAGTCAACATAACCAGATAATTTCTTACTCTATTTATTTCCATTTTCCCGAGTTTTTTCAGCAGACAACACAAGGTAACCAAACTTCAAAAAACAGAAAGAGAGCGAAGCACCTGCATACGCTGATCTTACTAGATCTGATAGTAACTATCCAAATACACGAAATCTACACATCTAAAAACATATAATCTATATACATATCATCACGCCTCATTAACTTAACATTCTCCTAGACATTCATACCAAAAAATATCCGATAGTCAACTGATTAGATCTGTAAATAGTGATTAGATTCGCAAACTATAAGTCCTCGAATCATTCGAGTTTCATTAGTGTCAAAACATATAGATACGACTAACACGGATTATACGAAAACACATCGATTGAACTAATCCGAAAAAGGATCGAAGCTAGAAAATTCATAGACAAATTAAAAAGAAATAATAGCGGAAACAAAAAAGAATAATAATAATAAAAAAAACTCATGAAGAACAATCAGTAGTGCCATGGTAACTGGAAATGGAAGAACCGAGCAAATGCTAGAGAGATCGCATACCTCAGAACACCCCTTGGCAGAGAGATAGAGAGAGAGAGAGAGTCGCTCAGTGAACAGGCGCAGAGACGGAGGCGATATACCGGGAGAGAGAAGAAAGGAAGATTCTAGACCGAATGACTGAGAGCAACCACTCCCTGCTCCGGGCAGGACCGGATTACATATTTATTACTTATAATTAATAATAAATACATCACAATTTATTACCATTTTGACAAAAAAAAACATAATATTTAAAAATAAGAATAGATCAATAAATAATTTTTATTTATTTATTTTAAATTAAAATAATAATAATAAATTTATATTTTGATTCACATAAATAAAATTTATTTAAAATTTTACTAAAATAAGGCTTAATTATTCATCTAAATTAAAATAAATTTAAAAAAATATATCTAAAAATATAAATATATTTTAAAAATAAATATGCAAATAAATAATAGACAATGCATTACCATCCATAGTAATATTCTATTTGTCATAAAATATTTGAATTTAATTTTTATTTATTTTACTGTGTCTTGAAGGGAAAAATAAAAAATTTTCTCAAAAAAATATTTTACATAAAAACCTTCTTTAATAATTTTAAGATTGTCAATAAAGTAATTTACAAAGACATTTTCAGCTTTAAAAAAACAATTAAAACCACTCAGAAATTAAAAATATATATTTTTTATTTTTGAGACAAAAAATCAAAATATTATTATTTTGATATAATTATAACCTAAGTAATATTCCAAAATTAAAACATTAGTATTTGTATATATGTGCCCTTATATTTTCCCACCGTGTGATGATGGAAGTTTGAATTTTGAAACAGGACGACTAACACTGCAAGCATTTTCAATTGGCTGCCTGCCGCCAGAAGACCCGATTACTGATAATTAATTAAATAGTCCAAAATTATGATATCATCTCAATAAAAAAAATTATTTTTAAAAACAAAAATAAATGAATTTATGAAGTTTAAATTATAATAAATTTATTTAATTACTATACCAAATTTTATTTCTATTTAGATTTTACCTAAAAAATAATTAAACTACAACTATTAATTACCTCTCAATAAATTTATATTTTTTTTATTTACACATACATCACATAATAATTATAAAATATTACATTCTGACGGCCTTTTTTCTAGGAATTGTCAAAATTTTCAACTACTTATTAAAATATTACCTCACCGTTCAAAGTTCGAAAGAAAATAATTATATGCTTCTTTTTATAACAAATCATTAGTTTATTAATTAAAAAAACTATCTTAATCACATTACATGAAATATTCAATAATTACTCAAAAAGTAATCTTTTGTTAGTTATTCTTTTATGATAATATATTATTCGAAGATCATAATAAGTGGTTTACAATTTTATTTGTTAATAATTGCTTAGAGTCATTAATTTTATATTTTAGTTTAAAGTATAAGAGAATTATATATTTTTTAACCAAATTATAAAATAGAAAAAGGTAATCACTCATTTCATTTTATCTTGTTTAAAACCTGTAATTTAATTATTAAATAAAAATAATCTCATATATGTGAGTGAAAGTTATTTTTAAAACAAAAATAATACGATCATGATTATATGTACCTTTAAATTAAAATACACAATATTTCATAAGAAACATAATTATATACACAATACTCAAATTTATATTTTGCCCCTAAATTTGCTTCACCCACTTAAAATTAGATCCATCTACAAACAACAATACAACGCTATTACCTTTTATGTATTTAGTTAATTAATTGGCGACCAACACAAAGTCGCAAACAAAAACAGAAAACTGAAACGTGAATGCAGCCTACGCTGTTGTGATCAACGCCCAAATGGGAACTAAATACGCTGTTAAATTGTCATTTTCACAAGTACGACTATCAACTTGGATAAGATATACACAATGCACACTACAGGCATTATTGCATAGTGCAGTTCATGTGCAACCATCAAGCTGTGCATACAGCTAACCTGTCTTTCTTTGTACACATTGCCCGTTCTCTCTTCCTCTTGTCATTTCCGTTATGCAGTACCATTGAGTTCTGTTGGTGAGCAGGGAACAAAGCCCCGGCCACCGAACACCGGCCGCATGAAGGTGTCGTCAAACTTGCGCCAGAGGCGGTGCACGCTGCGACTTGGAGTCGACAAGAGCAAGCGCAGGTTGTTGGAGTGGTGGCCGCCAAGATCAACTTCAAGAAGAGGTGCTGAAAGCGAATTTGGAGTTGCGCAGCCTGATGACGATATGCTGCTGCCTGGCTGTTTTTGGGGCAGTAACAACCGTATAAGAGGTTTGGTCAATAAGCCGAACACCTGAAAAGAGCCAAATGCAATGTTGATGCTCTCATAAACCTTCATGTCCAAATAGAAATGGGAAGCTAGGAAGAGGCCTAAGATGAGCAGAGGGGAAAGAGGTGTTACCACTGTGCTAAACAACACAACAGTGATCGTGCTGGTTATCATAGTTGCATTTCCGCGCAACTGAGTATGACCCAAGCTAGTGAACTGCGTGTTACAAGAAAATGAACATCCTCTGAGATGCACAAAGAAGATAAGACTAAATTCATTGAGAACATGTTAGCATTTTAAGCATGTGGGAATGCGTTGCACATAAGATCGGTTCTGCATTACAAATACAAATTTGATCAAGAAGCTTGTTGAATTTTAGTAGATATAGAACTAATCTTCTTTACCTTTTTATAAGCAAGAGCCATAGACACAGCCCCCCTCATAAGACCAGCCCACCATATAATAACCTGGACACATAAGCTACTCAGTATGATAACGAGAAACTAGAAAGGAAAGCTTTCAAAAGAAGAAGCTTACTTGTTGCTTGAAGCTGATCTTTTCAGTTGGAGATTTCTTAGCTAGGTTAGATAAGAAGGATAGGGGATAAACAAAAGCTGCTCTACCAACCAAAACTAGGCCTAGCAGTAATGAACTAACTGCAACTGATGTTCCCGGACTGAAAAAAACAGAAACGGTGATTATCCATACCATCAAAAAGCTGTATTACCCATGTTTCATCTAATATACTAAATGGATGAAATCTAATTAAATTTATTAAATGATGATTTCATCATAATATACTCTCCCTTCATGAGGTATATACTTGGCATACCTCTCACTCGCAAACTCCCACTTCTCAATGTCTAAAGCATCCATACCAACGTAAACGAAAATAAAAGTCTCGGCAATGAAAGACAAAGTTGCGAATGCATGCCTGCAATGATTTTTTCAAGGAACCAAATCATTAGTAATAGGCATTGTTTTGCAGTGTGGCAGCAATACTACAACTATGTTCTAATGGCTCAAAATGACAGTTCTTGAAAGAAACTTACTTAGTGGTGATCCTAGAACTCTCTGTCACATTGTGCCATGTGTAATGGGACATTACAATTCCGCAGAAAAACACAGTTAGAATCCCGCTTAAATAGAATAGCTGGATACAGAATCACAGTCAACAATGTAAGATAAAGGAAGTGAAGGGCCTAAGGGGAAAGCTCTGATGAAATTAAATAGAGACCTACTTCAGCCATCATATATGACATATAAGCCATGAGAATCATAAGACCAACCTCACGGTCTGTTGAGTGCCTGCATTTGTCAAATCAGTTCAATGCCATATCACATTCACATTCCTCTCCCCAAAAAAGAATGTTTAGTAGAGAAAGCTTCATATAAATTTGGATTTGAGTTGACAATACAAATTATACCTAAGTTACTCCACTTGTATAATTGAGAAAGATGGAGAAAAATACGATGTTAGTGGTGAAAAACAGTGCCACAAAAAAGTTAGTGTGAAGGACAAATAAAAGCAGCAGCTTTCTCTCTCTCTCAAACTGCATGTCTTTTTCTGATATGGGCTTAGGTTGACAAAAAAAAAAAAAATTCAAATCTTTAGCTTTTCTTATCTTTTCCTGAAAGACAAGCGGATCAATTTAAGTTTACAGTAAGTACAGTTTTAGTAAACAAGTGTTTGGAATTCCTTTGAATGCTGACAATACCTAACAATGAGAAGTTATGCACAATTCTGTGTTGATAACAACTCATACCTGCCAAAATACAGCTTTTTGATAATGTAGGCACTAAGCAGCCCCGTCTGCAAGAGAAATAAATAGATATCATATGATAGCCATATCCTTGCTCTGATGATTGTATGCAATGAGTGAGAAAGAGAAAGGGAGAGGAGCAGAGAAACATACTAGCGCTCCCAGTGCAGTACTTGCAAAAAATAAATACAAGAAATTGCCAATAAAGTGCAGGGCAATTGTCGGATTGACATTTGTAATGTCGAAGTTTTGTAATGCATTGAAAAGAACCACTGATGTTGCATCATTCACCACACCTTCCCCAAATACCAGACTGTAGAGGAGAGGTGTCTCATCCTGATTAAGCACCTGTAACATCCAATATTGTAATTTTGCAATTTTGATACAAGCAATACATCAAAAACTGATACAATTTCAATATATACTTTACCTGTAATGTGCAAACAGAATCTGTTGCAGCAAATATAGCACCAATTGCTGAGGTAATGCATCAAAAGAGTCAGGATCAAACAGATAGGAAGGAAAATAAAGGTGAAGCAAATTGGAGTAAAGAAGAATGGTACCTAGACAATCTCCCATATCCAAAGAGCCAATATCCATTCTTTTAAAGAACTCTATGACTCCTGAGTAGCACATGAGAGTCGCTAAAATGATCAGTCACCAAACGGATTTTTGTTCAATACAAAGTAATTGAATTGGATGGTGGAACAACATTACACATCTGTCTTGGAAGGTAGTATTTCTTTATCTTTTTACATCACTATTAAAACATGTCATGGCAAGGTAACAAACTCACCAGATATAAAATCTCCTATTTTCCAAAAAAACAGAAATAATGTTAATGCCTACTATATTCAGTATGTCTTAAATTTCTGGCTCTGTACATATCTAAAATGTGAAGGGTGAAGGAGAGCTTATGAGACGGTCACAGGAGAGCTTGCTCTCACAGATTCGCATGCGTTTTCTTGTTGACTGTTATTACAACTTTTGCATGATTTTTCTGTTGTGACACTTTTGCTGCTGCATGGTAATTATGGTAGCTAATTCTTGGTGTTTGATGTATCAAAGTCAGAGAAATGCTACCAATGTTTGAGAAACTGGAAGTAGAGGTTTACAGATTTAGTGGTGTATGAGTATCAGATCACCTTTTCTGGGTACAACTGCAGATATGCATCCTACTCAAAATAATAAATAAATAAACCGAAGTCATTTTCCATGAGGACCAAATATGAACTGATTTTCCATATCAGCTATAGTCGATATCCATTTAAACTTGCTTAAGATTTAGTCTCGGACTCCTGTTCACATTTCTTGCTAGTCAGAATGGTCAATTCATCAATATTATTCATGCGAATGGATAATACTTGTGCTTTTAGATAATACACTTGTTTACATACATAGCATACATAGCTTCCAATGGCTAAATCACTGGACCATCAACTAGTCCCTGTAACAAACCAATGAATGGAAAAAGTTTTCTCAAAGCATACAGTACAAGGTAAAATAGAGAAGATGCAGTGCACACGTTAAAATAATTTTTGTATTTTCCCTTGCATACTCCGAAGGAAGGGAAATGGGAAATTTTTTTGACAAATAAGAATCACAGTTACAGATACAAGAATGGGACATGATCACACAGCAACTCCAAAAACTCATACCAAAAAAAGGGTATAAATGTGACCAGAAATATATATATGTATTATAAGTTCTCTTTTTTCACATTAAAATAAGTTTCACATTTTACTATCTCAAAATGGTAAGAGAACTTTTCCACTTTTATAACAATGGAAAAGAAGTGTGAACAAGAACTGTAATATCTATCATAAATACTCTATTCAAGCACAGAAAGTATAGAGAAAAATGAAATTCAAGACTAACATTCCTAAAATTCCTAGAGGAGGAACAACTAACAAGTGTATTTACATATGTACTGATTTAAATCATTGCTCCAGGATATTGTCAATAAATTTGCATGCTTACAGTTTGTCCTTGAAGTGTCAACATTTATAGTTAACACACCTTTGGCTACATGTTCAGTGTGTATCAGGGCATGCCTAATGAATTGGTGTCTAAAATGTCTCCAACACTGATACATCTTCCTTTTTAACGAGTCTTCTTTTTAGTCAAGAACAAGTGGTGACAAGAGAGAGATGTACACAATGAATTGAGGAAATGGAAATGATCCAACTTGCACATTAAAGCAACGCAAAGGAGCCATATGCTATAGAAGAATGCATAGAAGCTGAAACAATTATATGCAGGCGAACTTTACTGATATAGGAAATTTAAAAATCTTATAGAAAGAGCATAAAAGTTAACTGAGAATTCAAACATCAATGAAGCAGTTTGCATAGAACACAATATTCAGTAAGTTGTTAGGTATACCTAATGATATCACAAACCAGGAAATAATGGTGCCAATTGCACCAAAGAGAATAATAGTGATGAAGTTACGGAAAAATTGCTTCTTTTTCACCTGAAACCTGGTACATAGGATGACAATTTAAATCATGATTAAAGGATGGGGAGAAAATTTTGAATGATTGAAATGCATTTGTGATGAGGACATCGTAGGAATATTAGACAACTAGAACAAATAGCATATCAAATCATTATGTGAAGAAAAACCATCAGTGGTCGAATAGATTGTCAAGGGACAAAATATACATTTCTCGGTCTGCTGTAGTTCAACAGCAAACCAGACACTCCTTCAAATGGATTAATATTCGATTCAATAAGGTTCTGCAGAATCTGTTTTACCATATAGTCTACCAATAATTACCATCAGCACAATCTTGGTTCAGGATTTAGGGTTTAGGGAAATATAGGTCAAAATACTAGGACATGGAGATAAATACTAGGAAATATCTAATAAAGGTAAAAGTACTAGGAAATATGGATCACATTAAATGGTGAGAAATCCTTGAGGAAGCCACGTGATAAAGACCACAACCTAAATATTATTGACATTGTTACAAAGTGGACTAAAGACCTGTGGCAGCATAATCTAAAACCCTAAAGCAAGTAGTAGGATCTAAGAAAAGAGGGGTGACCCATAAACATGCATGAAAGAAGTGAAATAATCTCGAGAGTATATGGCCTTAAAGGGAGTGAAAAATAAACCATCATCTAAGCAACTATTTTGAGCAATTTTAGATAAGCCAGGTTAAATCATTCTAGTATTTTTATAAAACTTTTCCATCAGAAAATAATGTTTTCTTTGCATCTTCTTTGGTGGCATGAATCCTTTCTCTTTAATTATGAAATAGAACATAAGGGCTGATCAGTCTCCACTATTGTTAGGTCTCTATAGTGCTTACAGAAAAAAAAAAAAAAAAAAGGAAAGAAAAGAAACAAAGGAAGTGCTAAATATTTATGGTACCAAACCAAACAGTAGAACATGGTGCCGACCCCACCTAGTGGGATTAAGGTCTGTAATTGTTGTTGTCATAAACCAAACAGTAGGACATATATTCCATGAGTCAGAAATAACTCATTTTGTTTGCATATATTGTTTTGGTATTTTCGCTATGATTTAAGGATCAGAGTTAATACACCAAAACAGCTGGTTCATAGATACCTAGAAATTTATATTTCAATAACTAAATGCCTTCAGCAGATTATGCTACTTAAGCAGAGCCAGCAAGCCAGGGACTAGAACCTGTCAAACAGTCATCTAGTACAACTAGATCCTGAAAAAGTAAGGATCTTGAAAGACATTTTCGTGCACAAAGTGACTATTTATACTGTTAATGGGATTTTAATTCAAATAAAAAGTGCAAGGAACCACTTCCATTGGGATGTACAAATTTTCTAATTGATCTGGAAATAATATTTTAACCAATTGACCCCACTCCCAAAGGGCGGTTCTGCCCCTGGCCATAACCCTTTTGAGACAGTAAAAGGCATCCCCAATGCACAAGACTCCCCACTTTGCAAGAATTAGGGGAGGGCAGTACTTGTATACAGCCTTCCCCTTGCTTTTTCTTTTTGCAAAGAGGTTATTTCTACAAGATGAATCAAAAGTTACTAGTAAATGAGGGGGCAATCAAGGAGAGATGAAAGGTATTTCTCAAAGTTATTCAATGAAGGTGGAGAAAGGGAAAGACCAAGAAAAATTTGGTGGAAGACTCCTAGGTATGATATGAATTATAAGGCCCTTACAAAAGATAAGGTCATAAATAGAAATAAAAGGCAAGCTAATGTTCATTTAGTCAGACATAATGGGATTAAGGCTTAATATATTGTTGTAGGTTACTTCCACAACTTGAAATCGGGACCTTCCAGACACAACGGAGCCAAATAGCATAATATCCTGCATGGCATCCATCAAGATCAATTTATAGTCATCAGGTTAACGACAACTAGCCATCATGGGAAGTTACACAAAGAAACCTAATTTAGAATGCCCTAAAAACCAAACCTAACAAATTCTGATCAAGTTAGATTCAAAGTGACAAATGAAGCAGGAGTTAAACACACTAATAACTAGATAGAAGCATTATGAGCAGCACACTCAATAATCTAAAATCAGCCAATCCCAGTAGACAGCAAACTCAAAGGAGCATGACTTACCCGGCATTGAATATAATAGGTGGAAGAAGATATATAAAGAAAAGATCTTCACTGAAGACCAGAAGATGTGAACTTTTTCCCCCTCTTGCAAGCAAGATCACAAGTCCAGTACAGAGACCCTGTCATCAACCACATGACATAACTACAATGTTGAATATTAAGAACCAATGCATCTGACAGATATAATCAACCATTTAGGTTTAAATTCAATTTCCTGTAGCTGTACAACGATATAGTGCTCCATTTAATTACCAACACATTAGTAGACTATGGACGGTAAAAATTTCCACTTCTTTACTTACTCAAAAATCTCTCCTTAGCTAAGTCCAATATATTATTCCTGCCATGGATTTTAAAATTTCAAACCCAAAAGTAGGGCTGTATTAAGAACCAAAGTTTGAGCTTGACTTGTTCAAGTTCCTGTTTGATATCAACTCCTCGCACAAATTAATAAGCCAAGCTTGAAATATTTTCAAAACTCATTTTCCTAGAGCGGGTGGAACTGGAGTCATTAAGCTACCATGGTATAAAAAGACAAGTTATTCGGGCAAGGTTTTCAATTCCTCTTAATTAAACCTGCTCTTTTTGGATGGGTCTTAAAAGATAAGAAGGAAACTTTGAACATAATTTCAAGTGCATTGAGTTATAAGTCAGGTTGAATAGTGCACTACTTAGCTAATTTGCAACAATGCACAAAAGCAAAATTCATGGTTGGATTGGGACAATGATTTCTGTCCGACTGTCCCCCCCCGGCGGGCGAGTTACTTGATAATGAAAAGGATCTCAACAAGAGTAAACAATCAATGACTCACAATTATAAGGGCTGTGGTGGATTCATTCATCCACCTGCTCTTCTCCAGCAGATGACCGATCACGATACAAGAGCAAAGAAGGGCCACAAACAGATTCATGGACGCAACAGAAGCATGATTTGAAGTTGATGGTGTTCCGAGCTTTGCGAATATTGGAATCAATTCGAAAGCCATTGCCACGACTTTCTAAAGCCGCCAGAGAATCCAATTAACTGTAATCTGACAAGACTTATTAATAATTATCAACGCCGAACGTTCATTCCGCCTGGATTGTAGGCTCTATAAAATCCGTCCCTCGTGACTGTCCATGTCAAAATCCTTCAAAACTTTACGCTTCAAAAGCCGCCAACCCACGCCTCAAACATCGCCAAGCAAATGTGATGATAACGAAACAAACTTATTCTTCGAAAACCTCACTCGAAGCTACTTCGTTTGGCTTCTCGGAAAATCTACCCCGGCAGAAACTTAACAGAAGTTGCCGATTCGCAACAGCCTCTCTCGGCATGCAAACTAAAGCAGGATCAGAGAACGAAACAACAGAGAAAACAGCAAACTTAAAGCAGATTCAGAGGTTTTTCTTCCATGCTCTCTCTGTTTTTCCCCCTCGTTTCGGGACGTTTCTCGGGAAAACTAGAAACACGTTCAAAGCAAAAAAAAGCCTAAGGAAAAATACTCCCAATTCACAAATATTTATATCTTTAAATCATAAACACTTTCTCTCAAGAAAAAGAAAATCATCCAATCCCTGGAACCAAACGAGCGGTGACTGTGAAGTGTGAAGCTTCGCGACGCTAACAGAGATCTCATGATTCATGAAAAAGTGACAACAGTTCATGGACTCGCCGTTTATTCGCTACCTTTTGTGCTTCCCTTTACACAATTTAAGGAACAGCCCCCCAAATTTTCAGTAATTACTATACTTGCCAATAAAACATTATTTTGGAAAAATAATGCTATTCATTCACAAGCATCCATCTACAAATTATTTTTAGTTGCGACAAAACTGTTTTCTAGTTTTAAAAATATATATTTTTTTAATTTTCTCTCCTCGTACTATTTTTTATTTTTTTACAAAGTCTCTTCAAATACTACTATTTAAAGAAATTATATTCTTATCTTAGGACACTGCTATGTTGTCGGGCAACTGTTATGTTGCTCGATGATGGACAACATAACAGTTGTCTCTTATCTTACTTCTTGCTTAATTTATATATATAAATATTAATAAAATAATATTAAACGACTTTAATTAGTAATCACTAAAGTATAATTATTAATAATCATAAAAATATATAATTGTAACAATCACAGGCCTTGTTTCATTATGTAAACTTAGTCAGATAAGTTTTGCTCCTTTATATTCAATAGCCATGTATTAAACACATATGAATGATGTATCAAATTTTTTTATTCTATTTGGATTGGACAATGGTCTATATTTAAAGGATAAAAGAAAGAAATTATAACACAAAATATAGAAATATATTGTATTATGTTATCTGTTGATGTTGTCTATAATAGGTAAAAAATAAATATAGAAAGATTAAAAATATATAAAAAAAATGACCTCAATACCATACAAAATATAATAGAAGATGTGATAAAGACTTAATACATACAACAACCCTTAAATAATTAAAAAATATAAGATTTAATTCTTAAAGTACAAAATGTTAAGATTCGATATATTAATTATTAATTTTTATTATTTTAAATTCTTATAGTAACTAAAAATAAATAGAGTTATTATCTATATTATATAAGATGTCACATCATATAAAAAATTACGTTAACGAAATATATTATATTAAATTTAATATATAAATACGATATTTAGTTCCTCAACAATAAAAAGATTTGATATTTTGTTTCTAATATAAAAATGATAAAAAAAATACCTTAATTTCATAAAAGGACTAAAAATTTTCATTAAGAAATATTCAAAAAATACCTAAAGTTTATAAAAAGACCTACAAATTTTATAAAGAAGATATAAAAATATTAAAAAATGAACCTAAATTTCAATAAAAAAAAATGACTTAATTTTCATAAAAAAACCTACAAATTTTATTAAAAAACATAAAATAATTCAAAAAGACCTAAATTTCATAAAAATACCTAGAAATAATAAAAAAAAAACCTAAATTTCACAAAAGCATACAAATATTTTTAAAAAATACCTAAAATATTAAAAAAATACTTAAATTTCATTTTATATGTTTTATTTTTAGGTCTTTTATGAAATTTGCAGGTATTTATTGAATATTTTTATGTTTTTTATTTATGAAACTTAGTCTTTTTTAAAAAAATTTAGTTTCTTTTTATGAAATTTTTAGGTACTTTTTATGAAATTTAGATCTTTTTATGAAAATTTTAGGTATTTTTATAAAATTTAGATTTATAAAATTTTGACGTTTTCCACTTAAATGACAAATGTTTAAGAGAGTTTCGTATATGTTAAGGCAAAGACAAAACATTAACATTAAAATGTAGTACATCGTATACTATTATCCTATGATTGATTCTGCCTATAATATATATATATATATATAATTGTATGACTAATCCAAATATGTAATATGTACAAATATAGAAAGAGGTTGGGGAATATATAAATGATCTACACGATACAGAAAATATTCAAACAATATTAAACCCTTTGTTTAAGAAATGCTGGCGACGATATTAATGATTTTATATGCTTCCATACCATGTATGAACATATATTTTATTAATTTATTATAAAAATATGTTTTAAACTGTACTCAGATATATTTTTCGATAGTATAGTTGTAATATCCCAATAGTCTAGAAAATGATAGTATATATCGAGGATAAAAAATGAAATAATACCAATTGAATACTTTTGGGGTTGAATGTAGACAAAAAAAACTCCGAGATTAAGTGTGCTTGAGTTGGGAAACCTCAAGAATGAGTGATTCTTTAGAAAGTTCACGTAGATTCGTTGGGTAAATTGTTTCAATTCTTTCTATCGCTCAATTTTGGATATTACATATCAAAGTCGACTCTTGGTGAAGACAGTCCGATGAGGGTGGGGAGTGACATCGAGGCTTGAGGGCTTGTACAAGGAGCGATTTTTGCAAGCTTCTAGGATGATAGCTCCCAAAAGAGAAAGGATATGAGACTAATTGTAAGGTCGCATAACGAAGATGTCATGTGCTAAAGGGGAGAGAATGTAATACCCCAAGAAGTCAAAGAATGATAGTATATATCGAAGATACGTAAGAAATAAAACAACATCAGTTAGATATATTTTGGGTTGAATGTAGGTAAAAAACTTTCGGGTTAAGCGTGTTTGAACTGGAAAGCTCAATAATGGATAACCCTTGAGAAGTTCGCGTAACCCTATTAAAATAAGTTGTTTCGATCATTTTTATCGCCCGACATGAGACGGTAAGAGTAATCCCAATCATAAATTTGATACCTTAATTGATCCATGATCGCTGGCAACCATATTTATTTTATATAAATTTCTAAAAAGATAGCAAGCATATAATTGATTGGATATGTAGGCTCAACGTTGCTAAATTAAATGTTACTTGGGTCCAAAAAATGAAATTTAAATGTGACAAGTCAGAAAGAATAAGAACCAAATAAATCACGATTTATGATTTATTTATGTGAATATATTATTTTGTTTAAAAAGATATAGTGAATCCGAAATTTTTATCTGAAATTGATTCGTTCATGCTCGGCAGATCCATGATCGTCCATCTAAATCTAATTAATCATCACTACATGCATAGAGAACATGATGATGTCGTCAAGTTCATACTACATCCAACCGCATTCATTAAACAAATCATCACACACACACACTGAAACATAACACAATGAGAGACAGAATTCACTGCTCCAGCACCATATCACGGAGGAGGCGGGCCCATTGGGCCTCCAGGGCCCGGTGGCCCGCCAAAGCAGTCCCCGATCAACCAGCAACAGCACAGGAAGCTCAGGCTGTAAATTCAAGAGCATGAACCAAATCAAACTCCCAAAGTCCTAACTAAATAATAATAATAATTAAAAAAAGAAAAAATAAAAGCCCGGCAGAGCAAACTTGAGAGGAAGAGAATATCTCGATCTGAACATATATAATAATACATGACACGACAGCAGCATTTGTTAGACAACGCTAGCTCGTGGTACATTACATTCATTGTTACATTGAATATTTTCTTTGAAAAGAAGAACCGCTTACCAAGCAGAGATGGCGTTGCAGAGACCGCCGAGAAAGCCTGGTCCCGGCGGCGGCCCCCAGCCGGGCGGTGGTCCGCCTCCTGGTCTCATATCTTCGCCACCAAGACGACGGCAGGCAGAACAGAAGCTGCAAGCTCCGGAGAAGAAGTCTGTGGAATAATGCAAGTGGAGTGGAGGAAGAAAGCTGATTTATAAAGAGGAAAATTTACTTAATGCCTAAGAATGGATCCTTCGTATTTTCACCTTCAGCCACGTTCCTGCTGTCGCATCTAACAGACAGAGCTAATTAATATGTTCATCTAACCTTTCAATGATCATCTGCCCTTCTCCGTCATAACTACCAGTCAATATATCAAAGAGATTGGATTGGATTAGGCTACCGTTGAAATACAATCATTCGGGATCCAATAGAAAATAAGATAAAGCGAGTTTAATTGTATAATAAAGGTATTTTTGTTAAATTAATTAAGGTGGGGTGCACATTTATTTAAATTCACCCAATTTACTCAAAAGAGTATTTGGCTTATCCGCATGAACGTTTATAAATTATTTATAAGTTAGTTTATTTTTTTTTACATTTAATAACATTTAAAAGTTTAAACACTATTCATTTTGTAAGCTAATTCAGTAGCGTTCTTCAAATGTTACTCTCCCTAATTTTTCTAAATAAGCTCTTAGCCCGGCCCTAGGCCATAATAAATTTTGTGGCCCTTCAAAAGATAATAAAATTATTAAAAATTTCTTTTTTCAATTTTTTATTCTCCTTTTCTTTCTCTCTTATGCATCTCAATGGTCAAATTTTAATTTTTTATTCTGCTCTCTTGGCGAGGATGGCTGCTGATTTACTTGTATTTTTTGGGACCCCAACCAGCAATTGCTATATTTTTTGGGACCCCCAAAAAATTGGGGGCCGCATTGGCCTCAACTGAGGCCTATGGGCCAGCCCTGCTCTTAGCAACTTATTGCATTTATCAATCAAAAGATAAATTTACCCTTGCATAATTCCTTAATTTTCAATCTACTTATCTCCTTCATCTTATTGTCTTCACAGTCGCTACCTTCCTTTAGCTCCTCGTTGATATTTTCCTCTAGCTTTGGTCATTGCCTCCAACTTCTCTGCCACCATCTCCAGACCCATCTCCATTTCTTTCATCTTATTGTCTTTCTCATCATCGTCTTCCTCTAGCTTCGAGCATCACATTCAACTCATATGTTACAGTCGGTCGTCACCTCTAGACCCATCCTTATCTCTTTCATATTACTGTATTTGTCGTCACTGCCTCTTTCCAGCTCCTCCTTACTGTCGTCGCCTTCTTCCAGCTCCATAATCCTCCATTGGTCCCCTCTCGATGTGTGTATATATATAATATTTATTTAACATATATATTGTATTAATATATTTTTTTAATAATTGTGTATAATTTATCAACATTTAATGATAAAATTTTATCAGTTGTATATTATTTTATAATTTATTTTTATTAAAAATTATTATTTTTATGAATTTTATTTACATGATTCAATAACATGTCTATTTTCATCTTTTTGTCAAATTTTAATAATTTATTAACTCTTTCAAACTAAATACATAACTATATAATTGACAACTTAAAACATATTTATTCAAATACGTTATTAAGTTAAACGCTACCCAACTTTTAACCTTTAAATTTTACACAAATTAAAAACTGCTGACAAAAAAAAGGTAAGCCAAACAACCCCTTGAGTTGAATTTAGCCCTTCAATACATGTGACATGAATTAAGTTGAATTAAAATTTAATAAATATTTCATTTAGTATATATTTAGCCATTTACTCAACTCTAAACAAATTCAAACTCAAAATTAAGCAAGACTTAATTAATAAAACTAACCGTGTTATTAAGAGTAATTATGTATTTAGCCTATGATACATGAAAACTTTTTGGAGGCCTTGTTTCAGAATTTTCAAAATGCCAAAAAATGTTTCTGGATTATTTTAAAAAAAATTGTGATATTTTTATAATATTAGAAAAATATTAAAAATGCGTTTCTTATTTGAAAATGCATTTTTATCAATGAATAAAGATGATTTTTTTTTTTCATTTTTATCTCAATTTTTTTTTATTTTTTTTAAATTTGTTTGAATGTATTATGGAGTTTATGTTTATTTTTAGATTGAATAAATATTTTTTATATTAAAAATTATATTTATAAAAGACTCCTATATTTTTTATTTATGTATTATCATTTCTTATTTTTTAAAAAATAAGGCTGCGTTTTCTTTGTTATTTTCAAGTTATTTTTAGTTTTTAATTTTCTAAAACAATGAAAATGTTTTTACTTTATTCTTTTTAAAAATATATTTTCGAAAATAAAAAAAATTATAAAAAAAACTCAAAATAACAAAATGTTGTTTTGGTTATTTTCAGCCAAAACAATTTCTAAATTCAAAACATGAAAAACACAATTCATTTTTCATATTTTGGGTCTAAAAAGGAAAGGGAAAAAAAGAAAAGAAGGAAAACAAGAAAAAAATTATTTTTAAATTTTAAAAATAAAATTATATATCTATTTACAATTGTAAAAATATAGTATATCTATATTATAATTAAAAATATAAGATAACATATAGTATATTATTAAATATATTACACATATTATGTATAATAATATTTAATATAAATTAACACTTAGATGTCAGTAATTTGTTAATTACATTTATTATTTTATTTTAATAATAAATTTTTATTAAAAATTAGTTAATTTTATGATTTAATAATCAAATTTTTTGAATAAAATATCATAAAATAATTTTTTAAAAAAAATCTAAAGTAAATGCATTTTCTAATTTTATGTTTTAAAAAAAATAATTTTTTAAAATGACTAAAAGAATACGTTTTTAATTTTCTAAAAATAAACTATCAAAATAGAAAACTAAAAATAAATTTAAAATTTGAAATTAAAAATTAAAAATGCAAAGAAAATACCAATTTAATATTTTTTATTTTTATTTTATATCATATCCGACTCCTATTTTTATTTTTGTACAATCTAAATATGTCACTTTTCTTCCGTCCAACCTTGAGATTGAAAAGCATGGTGTGAATCGACTCAGCCCACCATTTAATTTGACTGAACCAGGTGATCCAATCTAGTTTGCTTGGATCACTATGCTTCAAATTTTAAGTAGAGTTTTAGTCTTCTAAATGCTATTCTCAATATCCCATTTACAACTATGAAACAACAATTTTGAGTGCCTTAATTCCTTTCTTTTTGAGAACGTGAAATGTTGCAATTTGATTGATTGTGTTGCTGTTAATGATATTTAGAATATTCATATATTACAAAAAATAATTTATCAAAATAATATAAAGTAAATTATACTTAACACCACTAAGGTTTAATATAATTACAGTATTTTTCCTCATTTTATCAAAATTGTATCATATTACCACCACTACATAATTAACCAAATAAAAAATAAAAAATAAATTACCCAAAATTCCCTCACATCCCTCCGCCTCTTTCCCTTATGTCTCTTCAACGTCTTTCTTTCAAAACTCTCTTTTATTTTGTTGAGCTAAATTACTCCAATTAATATATTGTGTATTTTGATATTTAATAAAATATAATTTTAGTAAAATAATTTTTGATATATTTAAATCCCTTAATTAATTTTTGATACGTCATATGATAGAAAACATATTTTAAGTATTGTAGTATTTTATGTATTAAAATGAACCAAGAAATACTATTTGTTCTAAGTGAATGATTAGTGCATCATAAGGGGACATATAAGAAAATATTTTTATTTTGGAAAACTATTTTCCGATATTTTGATAGTTAATATTTATTGTTGTTAAGATGATTTTTAATAATTTTTTCAAAAAATAAAAGGTATGTATTTTGAGGTAGTAAAATTGCTAAATTCTGAATTTGTTCTAAAACTAAAATTTTACTTTCTTATTGATTTTGATTTTTTAGATATTTTTATTGAATTTAAGTTGGGGGTACTGTTATATGTATTTCTCGCATCACCCCGCATGGGCCAGACTCGGTCCGATAGACCGGCCCAATCACCCAAGGCCAAGAAGGCCCGGACGACCTCGTCAAGGAAGGTCCAGCCTCCACCAAAGATCCGGAACTCGTAAAGCGAGCATATGGCGAGCTCCCGGTAATCCTCCAACGAGCTCGGAGTAATCGACTAACGAGCTCCTGAAATATCCTCCAGATCGCTGGACCATCCAGGTCGCTCGCCTAAAACCTCCAGCTCGCATGAGCGGCAAAGCTGCTGAGAAGTCAGAGGTAGGGTCCGATCATTTTATCTGTAACAGCCCATGCCCCTCGTAATGAGGATCCCACTCCCGGTCTTGCGAAGGCCGTAAGAACTGTTTATCCCCCATTATACAAACACAGTATTTCTATATATTATCTAGATTGTAAAAGCCCCTCAAGATAAATGGAAATCAAAGAGACCATGAGGGGCAAGGAGGACAAGAAAAATATAATCAGATACCGCCACTTTGGGAGAATGATCAGATGACGGCCGTGGATTAGGCATCGTTCTGGCCGAACCACTTAAAAGATTCTGGTGTACACGCTTGGAACTTTGGGGGGGAGGGGTTTTCTTCCTTCCTTCTCGGTATTTTTGGATTGACTCACCGCGGCCCAAAACGAATCACGGTCGGCCGAAATCAAACGTCGACAGGTACTTTCTTATTTATATTTTTGTATTAAAATAAATAGAAGATAAAATATAAATTAAATAAAATATAGACATTTACTCATCAAAGTAAATCTAATTTTTTTGAAAATCTGGATTGAGAGTCGACTCCCAATAAGAGACAATTGACTATGTGTTATGCAGAGTTGAGGTAACCGAGAGCAAGTATTGGCCAGTCGATTAGGAGTCGACTGTAGGCCAATGAGAGTCGACTATGGGTGTCGCAAAGTCGACTGTCAATTAGAACAGTCAATTGTCAAACTCCAACGGTCGAATTTTTCTAATTGTTACAGATTCGTCGGAGGCTCAAATATATATATCTTCAAGAGATTTCTTGAAAAAACTAATGCACTATCAAGATCTATCATTCTAAAGCACACCCAAGCTCTCAAGTACTCAAGAAAAGTTATCCAAGACCCAAAGCATTAAAGATACATCATTTGGAGTCCAAGACAAAGAAGAAAAAGATTTATTCTTATTGATAATTCTTGTATCATTTGTTTATTTGCCTTGTAATATTTGTTCTTGTATTAATATCTACATTAGTCCAAATTTGTTTGACATATGATTATTTATTTGTATTAATTGTAGATTGTGAGTGCCTCTTAGAGCCCAAGTAAGCTAAGTGTTTTGTTGTAATAGTTTTCGAGGTGAGTTAGATTAACTCTATCACTTAAACCCTAATTGAGTTAGATTAAGTTACTTAACCAAAAATTGACTAATAACAAAATTAAAATACAATTCACAAAAAAAAAAAAAACTGATTAGACAATAGAATGGTGACAACTAAAACTTTTACCAAATAAAAATAGACTAATAACGGATAAGATAGAGATTATGAACCCGTGAAAGAAAAAAAAAAAAGAAAAAAAATCCATGAAACCCCTTGTTGGCTATAGGTTCACATAGATCTAATTAGTGCAATTTGTTATGCTTTTATTTTTCATAAGTTTTTGTAAAAAAAAAAAAAAATCTGATTTTTAGATGAAAATTATGTTGTTAGTGACAGTATTATGTAATTATTATAATTATAAAATTTTAAATATGTATTTAATAAAAATAAAAAATTATTATATAATTTATAACCCTAGTTTTAAAATACTCAATAATACCTCAACCCCTTAAGGTTATCTCTAACGTTGTACCCCATTCTGTTATAAATAATTGATTCCATATTTTGATTTTGTTTCAAAAATTGTGTTTACTCCAATCATACTCCTTATTATCTTCTCTATTTGATTTATTTATTAATAAAATTTAATTTAATTTAATTTATTTTATCTTACTTATAATTTTCACTATTGTAAAAATTTATTATTTATTAAATACACACATATACAAAATAATCATATACACACGTACACATCATCAATAAATAAATACGCATATATAAAATTAATAATTAAATACATAAATTAATAACCAAATATACAAAATAATCAAATAGAAACATACACAAAATTAATAATTAAATATATAAAATAATTAAATACGCACATACACTAAATAATTAAATACACGAATCAATAACTAAATATACAAATACACAATATCACTCATTTAATATAAAAATAAATAAAAAATTCAAGAAAAAATCACCGCAGCCTCCGTTGGTCATCACAACTCCCTGGATTTAGTGGTCGTTGTCCTGATTTATTCTTCCATTGTGCCTATAACTTGTCTTCTTCGGATTACTTCGTTTGCATCTGCAACTTTTTTTTTCCAGCCAATTTCATCTTTGTTGCATCTAGTCAGGCCTCTTTCAGTGTTGATGGCCGTTGTGGGAAATAAATGACAATGATAGCTTGGCAGATTTCAATTACCACATCTAGCAACAGTTTTGAGTTTTGTCAAACTTTTGGCAATGACATAACGTTTGAGGCATTAATTTGTGTTGGGTTCGCCATATTTAACTTAGCGAGTAGAAATGACAATTCGGTCAGAGCTAGCCTAATATTCATTTAGGGAGTGTTTGTTAATCAAGATAAGAGGGAGAAAATGTCAGATATGGGAAGCATTCCTGATATTTGATTTTTTCAACGTGTTTGTTAAATTTATCTGACCATTTTCGAAAAAACCTCACGTGACCTCTTATTTTCCACTTTCATAATAAATTTATCCGATCTCCCTCATCGGATAAATTTATCTGACTCTTTCAAAATAAGACTCAATTACTCATATGCCCTTTGTAGGATAGTTAATATCATTTAATACATTTTAAAGATTTAAATTTATTAAAAAAACTTATTTATTTAAGTCTTATAATTAATATTATTAATATATTTTTAAATTGCTATATGTTTTGACAATTTTTAAAATTTAAATGACATTATTCATTTAATTGATTTTTAAAATTTAAATTTCTCTCTCCCTATATATATATTTTATTAACTAATATAATTCATTTCATCAATTTTTAAATTATTTTATTTAATTTTATATTTTATTATCATTTTACCAATTTGTAATTCTAATAATAATTATTTCTACTTTTCAACTCCTTTTAAATTTATTTTTGAACATGAATTTAGAAAATAAAATATTAATTTTAATTTTGTTGACAATTCATATTAATCATAAAATAGTATTTTAATCATAAATTTAAGAATAGGGATATTTTGATAAAAAAAATTCTTATTTTAGTACTTATCATATGTATTAACAAACATATAAAAAGAAAAAAATATAATTATCAATGAATTTTAAAAAATTTAACAAACACTCTGACAGAAATATTGAAATATTTTACAATCTTATCTTGATCATTCTATATCTTGATTCAGAATGCATTCTAAATTTATCTTAATATCTCTTATTTTGTTTATTTTAACAAACGCCCTCTTAATAGGGAAAATTCGTTATAATTTTTAAGATGCAAAAAATATCATTTATAATGAAATCAAAATTTAAATTACACAAAATAATTGCAATAACGTAGTTCCCTCCACATGCCGCATGTAAGACGTCCAACGTGGCGGCTGGGGGCTGGCCAGTGGCCGGCGCTCTGATTCATGGCAGCGGGACAAAGACGGCACTTCATTCTTCTCGAATTACCATAACTGCCCCTCTGCATTTACAAAAGAAGTTGCAAGGGCGTTTCCGTAATTAAGAATAAAGATAACGAAAATAACGACCCCCCTCCGTTGAATTCTTCCGCATTTCTAGACTCTCAGACTTTTCTTATTCCTCAATAAAATCCCATACCTTTCACAAGTCCCTCTTTTAAGTTGACTCCTAACCGTAGTTTGAGAGAGACATTAAATTATTGAGAAATTTTATCCAGATATACGCCACCTATCAACATCTGATTACGCATTAAGAAAAGAAATTAGTCGCCCCGGAACACACTTCAGCGATTAAAATTGACTTAATTTTTTAATTATTTTAGTGTCCTAATTGCACAAGATATATTCTACGATTAATCTTCTTTGTTGAAATGAAGGGTGAAATGAAGGGACTGAATAATCATTCATAGAGCATCATTTAATAAAAAAAAAAAAAAGTCAGAAGTCCCCTATTACTTAATTTCGATCATATTATTTGTATAAAAAATTTGTAAAGATATGTTTTTTTTTTTTATTTAAGGAAAATATATGCTTTGCGTGCTTGGTGTCTATTTAAATCAGTTCCAAATGCCTTGAGATTCGGAGCCACAGGTTTAATTTATCCCCCAGCACCACGGTTTCCTCTGCTTGGCCTCTGAAATCAACTAAACAAAGGTGTAATCCAAAGCCATGCTGCTTCTGCTCATCTCATGATTCTTTATTTGATTCTGCTGTTGATTTCTTCCCGACTTGTCAACTAAAGGTTCCCTTAAAAAATTGCTTCAGCAAGGTGGGTATGTTCATGTTGGATTCCTTTTTCACTTCCATCCGGAAAGTAGAACAACTGTGGCTAATATGCTATGTGTTCCAAACGTGTATTCATTGTCTTGCAGAGGTCAATGGAACAGAATATGATGTTTCACCGGCAGGCCGGTGGCCGGAATCTTAGCCGGAAAGGGTTCAAGTTCAGCAGAGTATTTCAAGTGGCTCTGCTTTCAGCCGTCTGCATTTGGACGGTGTACGAGATCACGCATCCAGATGACAAGCCAGGCAGTGACAACCCGTTTCGGAGAAGCGAAGTTCATAACAAAGAACAAGCAAACATGCTAACAGGAAGGAAGGGGCTTGCAGTTGCAGCTATCATGGCAGAGTCTGTTCAAAAGGGGCTTGAAGATCCATGGCCATGGTCAAGCGATGCCGCAGCTGGCGGCGAAGAAAGAGATGAATTGCTGGAAAAAGGGGAAAGATTCGTGGGGGAGAAACTGAAGGTTGAACGAGTTGGTGATGATGAACAAGTCAAGGAAGAGAAGGATCAAGGGGAGATGGAGATTGAATTTAATTCATTTGATGATGAGAATGGTGTTCCACCTGATAGCCTCAGGATGCTGGATTCACCAATTCTTCTTTAATCATCAGATACGAGTGTTTTACTGGTAAAGAGCACTTTGACTTTTCATTAGGATTTTACAGATTCTTCTATGGGGCATCAAAAGAAGCGGTAAAGTTAAATATATAGAAAGAAATTAAAAGTGGTATTTAACAGTGAACTGGCAAGAACCAGTGTTCATAATATAGGGTTCAAAGGCTCAAGTCTTGGAGAGGAAAACATCATCAAATGTATTAATACATCATTGCAGTTTTATGTATAGCTTCCATTCAGCATATCAATATGCATATGACTGTTGGGACTTAAGATGTGTCTAATTTGATTTCACTGCACCCCAGCAAGTCGTCATGTCACAGTACTGGATTCACAAGAAGAGCAACTTGCACAAAAACTAAATAAATTTTCAAAATGAATGAGCAGTTCTTGAATCAATACATCTTACAGTATAAGATTAAATGCTGTTCAACCCAATAAATCTCATGCCTGAAACAGAAATTGCTTACGATTAATGACACAAAAACAGAGAAACAACTGTTTATCAAAGTACAAAATAATTGACGGGAAACAATAAATGAAGTTCCAGAATTGGGGCTCAAACTTTTTTTATTAAGTGTTTCTCTGATCAGAACAGTATTAGTTCCCAACACCATGGATCTAACAGGAGAAGAGGAGAGTAAAATATACAAAATAAAAGAAACTTCTCTCCAACCCAACAGATAGAGCAGAAAAAGAGAAGGCCTTATATGTGAAAGATAAAATTAAAAAAAAAGCAAGCAGAAAATTCTGAAACAGCTTCTCCCAGCTGGTAAAGGTCATTGGGATCCAAGAGGTCCACGGTTCTGCTATTTGTGTCAACATACACCAGTATCCCGCATGGACTTCTCAATATATGGACTAAACTTCTACGCCACTCTCTCCTTTCCTCTAACCCTAGGGTTGCCGCTTTTGTCTTTTCTTCCTGTAAAAGATTTTGTCGATTCTCGAGCATCACGCACTGCATGCTTCCTTCCCCTCGAAGCACCAACAGCTATGGGATCAACTAAAGGACCTGACCAATTCTGAACTGGTTCTTTTGAATATGTGAATGAGGTGGAGCTGAAGGGAATATCAGGCGGAACAAAGGCAGGGTCAATGTGATGTGAGGCACCCAAGGGAACGCCTAGAGCTCCATCTTGATGAGGTGGGGGAAACTTCTCACTCTTGCTTTTTGCATTTGCATGGGTGATTAGGCGCCTTCGCTGCTTTACGAAATCCAGCAAAAGTAAATAGGCATAAGCAAATAAAAGCAACAGACATTTCACTTCCAAGCACATGCAGTTGCTAAAATGAAGTATTTTTCTATAAGCATAAAACCTCTAATAAATGATGGGTACAGATATGAAAAGAAATGGACATGTTAACAGTACACAGCACAGGCATGAGAATAAACAAGCATGCATGTTTTCAACGTTTTTTTCCCTTTATTTTTTAATGTTCTAACTGAATTTTACTGTATTAGAAAAAAGAAGTTTTCACTGTATACATCTTGAAAAGAAGTTTGAATCAAAAGGCACACGATCTGTTTTAGAAATCCTTATTGATAATTTAATATGTTTTGATCCCAGAGAACATACAAATAAAAACTATAAAGAGAGAGAGACCACCCAAGGTGGTAGTCAACCCTCATGCAGAAATTTGAGGCCTAAAGTTCGAGTAGTATGTTTATCAATCTCTTGGTTGGTTGCCTGCAATACAGTCCAAGGGTTTAAGGGCAGGAGAACCAATGATGTTGTCTCAAATGGCTCCTAACAGTAGTTTTCCTAGATCCTCCTAGAAGGCCAGTATGTCGACCCTCACTGAAGTAAAAAGCAATATGTTATGATTCCTGTCAACCTAAGTTTCCCCTTTTACTGACACACACATGAAGCGCCCCCCCCCCCCAAAAAAAAATATATATATATATATAAATAATACATACAATGGAGAATAGTTAATAGGTGTAATTGAAAATCTTTTTATTTTAGGGTAGATTACCAAAAAAATACCAAACTTTGATGAGTTTATTAATTCTGCACCAAACTTTAAATGTTATCAATTTTACAGTAAACTTTCAATTTTGTATCAATTATGCAATGCAGTAATAAATCGTCTAACAGAATAGAGCTTTGTTAAAATGGGGTGATGTGGCAGTTTGTTTCATTGGTTTCACACATCACACTTCATGAAACCTTGTTTTAAAGGAGCTCTATTTCATTAGATGATTTATAACGACATTGTATAATTGATACAAACTTGAAAGTTTACATGCAAAATTAATAATTTTAAAAGTTTGGAGTAGAATTGATAAACTCGTTAAAATTTGATATTTTTTTGATAATTTTACCCTTTGTTTTATCATCAGATCCAAAAGCACTTAACGTGTTTCATATACATACTAACACGTACCATGTACAAATAATAACATAAGTTCAAACAAGTGTAAGGTAGTTTCCAACAAGTGCCATTATCCGATAACTAACAAATAAGAATAGCATTCCAAATCAGATACCCCAGAATATAGTCCTCAAATTATTCATAGAACTGTAGATAAGTATAGGCCCAATCAGAAATGAACAAAGTCTAGTTATCCAAATAAGAACAGCATGCCAAACCAGATACCCCCGAATATAGTCCTTATAACTGCTGAAAAGTATAGACCCAATTGAAAATGAACAAAGTCTAGTTACGATGGTTCCTTTGGGTCAAACATTTATGCCTTAGTTTCAGAAACGTAACCTGTTCTAGTACTAAGGGTTCATTTAGGATCATCTTCTTTTCATAGTCTTCTCACTTAAAAGATAAGGTGTGCCAATGCAAGCTTCTTCCGCTTGAGAAAAACAAGCATTTTGGACCAAAAAATAACAAAATATGATATTATTTATTTTCCAGTGACATGAAAGAGAAATCCATTTTACATTTAATGTGACACTTCCCTTAAAATTAACATTCTCTTATTCTACAGGTGTAGATGTAATCTTTTTAATCATGCTACTGAAAAAGAACTTACAAAATTAAAATATTAGACGGTCAACAAACACTCTACTATCCCCACCAACTATCTCCCCCCCCCCCCCCCCAAAAAAAAAACAAAAAAAAGAAAGAAAAGCTGGAGCTAAATGGTAATGTGGTGTCAAAAAGTCAAGGAGAGAGGTTGAAGAGTTAAAAGCCAAATCAAGGTTGAACCAGGGTCAAAGCAGGATGTAATTTTATTAAATAAATAAATACATAATACTTAACATATGATCTAAAAATATAAAAACCAGTAGTACATTATATAACCTATCATAATTTTCTCCTACATTTTTATATAAAGGCACTTGGGACCCATAACTAATATAGGTGAAAGTACAATTTCTACACACTTATATAAAAATATATATTCATATGGCACTAACAGCAAGAACTGGACTCTATATTGATTTCTATATCTCTGAGTCTCTGACAAGTTCCTCTTTCCTCCTCTACTTCAACATCTTCCCCTTCCTCCTTGTTTTAAACTCCCTCCCTTTCCCCCTCTCTGGGAAAGTTCGAATCTCCTCACAAATCCTCCTCTCCTCTTCACTGGTCTCTTCTCTGTCAGAGTGGTTGCTGGAGTTCAGGAAGGTAATAAGCATACAGAGAGCGCTCATTCTTCTGGAAAAGTTGCTTGTGTTTGCACTCATGGCACTCATTCATTCTTCTAGAAGGTAATGTATATAGTTGCTTGCGTTAGAGTAAAATGGTGACTAGTTTTTCTAGGGGAAAATAGTAAGTGAAGAAGCTTGAGCTCTAATAAGGTTGCGGGTGAGATTTTGTGTGGGGTGCTTTCTGATCGTGGGTGAGATCTTCCATGCAGGATGTTTTCTGATTTTTTTTTTTTTTTTTTTTTTGGGGGGGGGGGGGGGGGGGTGTTGTGGCGGGTTGTTGAATCAGGCTTGTTTATCCATTTTGCGGCTTAACCTCCTCCTAGGTCACTAAATAATCAGCCGATTTTAGGTCTAAATTGGACCAGTTACCAGTTTTCCCTGTTGAACCAGACAATCTGGTTCAGTTTTCTTATCATTGCTAAATGGAGCCCTATTTTGTATTTTTAATCAAATATTTAAGCTTTGTTCCATACTTATTCTGAGTACAATGTAAACTAGATAACTTCAGATGTAACTAATGGGTGCGAACTTGACCTGACATAATGGGCATATATCAGATGTTCTTATACAAGTGCTGAGTTGAACACAAGTTCTTGAAGACAAAGAAAAGCCTATCAAACATGAATGCTTATTGTCAATGCTAAACATCTAAAGTTTGCCAGCTTTCCTGTTTATTAACAAGGCCTACTTTCTTGCATTTTTTATTATCCAAATTACATCTTACTGCCAACTAGAAAACTTATAGTCCTGCTACATGTAGAGATTAGAATATCATTCTTGCTACTGGGGTATGTTACAAGCTTGCAGTTTATATGCTTATCTATTTATTGTCACAATGATATAGCACTAAGAGGCATATTCTGATCCTAAAATTAGACCCAGTGATTAATATATCAACATGACATTTCCAGGTTCCAAGCATCAAAATATCTTCAAGGTGAAATTTAGAACAGTGGTGTCTCCAACTTGTGAGAACAAGAAGGTTCCAACATTCGTATATTCTTGTGATGTTAAGGCATCATATATTTCTTTTCTCTTGAATTTAGTTCCATAATCTGGATATCAAGTAATTAACCAGCTATTTTGCAGTATAATGTCCACATAGCACAAACAAGGTCTAACAGTTGAAAGAAGCTGTTCGTTGACATACATCAAGATTGGATTGGAGCTCAGCATTTGCTTCTGGAGCTGGCATTGCTCGAACAGGTCGTTCACGCGGGCGTGTTTTCTTAGCACCATCAACATGAGTCTTATTAGCAGCTCTCAGCCTGCAGAGATATAAATATCAGATCCTCGTCAAAAGCAATGAATAACAAAACACTCTTAATTTACACAATGAAGATATCTCTACCCAATGTGGGGCTTACACCCTAATCATTTATGTAGAAACAATTTGAAATGATATAATAAACAAAAAAATATGATCAGCATAGACCCGAAGTAGCAAATTGAGATATTTCAACAAAAAAGGAAGAATATTTAAGATAGAATTCATTTTCAGGATTCTCCATTCTCAATCTTTTAGCATTAAAGGAGATTCCTAATAAAACTCATTTTCCATTTCCTCCAATCTCACTCTTTGGACATTATTTTGCATTTGCATTATAGAGAATCAATATAAACAAATGGAAAAAATGCTAAAAGTTAAATCAAACAGATTGGTCACACAAAGCAGACTCATTGACGGGAAATAGTCAGCACAATTCCTGGAGAGCATACTATAACAAAAAATGAATTCACTCCTTATACAGCATAAAAAGTAATAAACCAAAAGAAAGGTACTGAAAAGCCATGGAATATGTTAAATATGATAAAATAAAGCAACCTTGTTTCCCCCCACCCACCGCACCCTATCTGGCAGTTTCATTTCAGGTTCAGTAGTTACACTTGAGGTAAAGAGTATTATAATTCCCCTCCTTACCTACTTCAAAAGAGTTTTCTTAATGAATCATGATGAATAACAGTAAATTGTCAACTAGCAACTGAAAAACACAACTTTCCAATCCTCTTGAATGTTACTGCCTGTAATTTGATTTACTTATTTCCTCCATATTTTGCCTATTCTGTTCAAGAGCATTCCTTTTCCCAGCCCAAACTTTAATCCTAAATTTGGCATACGTGTATGTAACTTACATATAATTTGTAATCATTAAGTTTTCTCAACTTGGACTCCTTACAAACTTAAAAAATGCATCTATTTAATGAGTAAAAAGAGTGACCAGATCAATTACAGCATGACATAGCATTGCAAGAATATTAGAGGCAGGAAGTGTGACAAGGAACCGCAAAGAAGATTAAAAGAAATGGAAATATAATAAGGTTGTACTAGAAAGAAAACTTTGTAGATTCACTAACAATACCCCCCCCCCCCCCCCCCCCCGAACCCCATGCCAATGCACAAAAGAAAAAAAAAAAAATGAAGACAAAAAATTCAAATAATCCTTGCCTGCGAGCCTCATCATCACGACGCTTGGCATCAATCTCTTTGGTTGGAGGGTATTGTGGAAGACTGGAAGGATCACAAGCATATGGTTCTGTATTGAAAAACTACAGACGAACATACAGATCAGAAGCAGAAAAGAATATAAACATCTAGAGTAATCAAAAGGTTACACATTAAGATACAGAGTCAAAGTCAAAAGGAATTGCCTTTTACCCGATCCACTGGTTAGTTAAGAATTATTAATGAAGCAGCCTGGATAAAGAAAATAGCAATAACAAATTGAAATAGAAACCTTTTAGAGAGAGAGAGAGAGCTTATGAGGCAATAAAGCTATCAAGTCCAATCATTTACAGGCCATTTGGTTCGTGGATAAAATAGTGATGGGAAAAAGTTAAGAATGGGATGAAATAGTGATGGGACTACATAATACTATCCCACATTTGGCATCTTGAGATATTACCTTAGATAATAACTATTCTATCCTTGGCGTGTGAAAATATGACTGAGGTATTACTAGGCTTTAAATGACAAATGACCAATTTGCCCATTGATTTTATGATACGTTTAAAAAAACTAATTTCAAAGCAAAATGTAAAAAATTATATTTTTAAATCACAAAAGATATGTTTTATTTTTAAAATACGCTCAACAATATTTATATATTAAGTAAAAATACATATCTAAATATATATATATATATTTGGGTTCATATATATATGGCACACTATATATATAGACATATTATACTTATATCAAATTTTAAAAACTGAAAAAAAGGAAATGGAAAACCGAAGATGGGTTGCATTAATAAAAAAAAAGGAAAATGGGACGATGGGATGCTTTAATGAGGAGAGAGAAGAGTACAGAGTTTATAGAACTGAGGGGCAATTTTGTCCAAGAGAATTTGAAGCCTGCTGGGATTAATGTATCCCAAGGGGAGGGTCGGATAGTTTTATCCTATGTTCATGGGATAAGTTAATCCCAGGCTTAGCTAATCCCTGCCTTCTTCTTTGAACCAAAAATGGTTGTATATGCAAGGAAGGTAATACCCAAGATGTATCATAAAACATGCAGTGAAGATTCAGCTCCCAGGAAGAAAAAAATGTGAACACAAGCTCAGCAGGCATGAAAGCCCTGCTCTCTCAGTGACAAGCGTGTCCATTTATGTTTCTTTAAAAAGGTGTCTTTTTTTTCCATTCCATTTCCACTTTTTTTTTCCTTTTTTTGGAGCAAAGATTAAGAAGAGAAACCAAAGGCTTATTAAACAAGTTTGGTTTCGTGCTTGGTATTTTATTGTACTGTTGGGTTATCTGATTTGCGCACCGATTGTGGAGTCAAAATTGTCTCAACATCACGATCACAAAAAATATCTTGTCGCTAACCAAACTTCAATTATAAAAGGAGAGCTAGAATTCATGTAACCAACCTCACATACTAGGATAAAGGCTTGATATATATATATATATATTTTTTTTTTGGGGGGTGGGCGGGCGGCGTGTAGGCATGATTGATCTTAGTTTGCAGATGACCAATCACAACATGAAAAATATGGTACACCATTTCCACTCATCACCACAAAAAATCTTTCCAAGGAATTTTTTTCTGGTTAGGTAAAGATTTCTCCAAGATCAATCTGGCTCACTGTTTTTTCTATTATCTCCAGATTAAAATTTTCCATTATATTCTTCATTTCCTTCCCTACCTAGTGGGATTAAGGGTTGGATAGTTACATATTCTTCTTTTTCTTAGTTTGGAAATCTCGCCATGGTGCTAGGTCACTTTTCCTCAAGAAATACTGACACATAATTCTTTATTAACTAAACCTATTTGCTGTTTACTGTATTAGTTCCCATTTGGGACAAACAGCCACACCTTTTCTTAGTAAGCATGCCCATCTGTATAATACACATGTTTTTCAGTCTTCATGTCCCACATTTATTGTCTATTGAAAAGTTCTTCAGTACATTACTTAGCCAATAAGCTCAAAATTAATTTCGACTCACACTTTAGGTAAGGGCTCATGTTGTTACAGTTCAGATCTTCCACAATACAGTTTACTTATTGAATATCAATTTCTTCAGTAAGAGATCATCTTTTAATCATGAATAGTCTACTCCACAATTTCATAATGTTTTAGCTGCTAGAATAATATTAGATAATCAGAAAAGGGTAAGCAATAAAAACACTAGCATTAAGGAAAACATCAATAGAAGACAAGAAAAGACATCAATATAACTGAGCGTATAGAGACTGACGTCACTCCTTAGTGCATCTGTTGCAGTTTTCCTTTCAGCTGGATCAATCTCAAGAAGAGTTTCAATTAAAGGCAGGGACGATGGAGGGAAATATTTGAATGTCTCTGAAACACATCGCTTGTAAGGTTCCCGTGGTTTGAATAATGTTGCATTGGGCAACTTTGACTTTTTCCAATATTCATCAGAAGGAGACCCGCATAACTTGTATATTTTATGCAATTGTTCTACCTTGGAGACATAAAAAGACAAATGTTAATAACTTAAAAGAGAGACAAAAATAAAAAAAAGTTCCTTGATTTCGGTAAAATTCAGAAAGAGATAAAATCTAGCAATCCACTAAACATAGCAGTCCAATCTCAGGTAATATTCTAAAACTTCAAACATGAGAATAATGAAAATTCCAAAATGCCTAAAGATGACACACCCATACCCATATTTAGCAAATAAATTGGACAAATCAGATAAAAGGTATTTTCTCTCAACATTCAAGTGCTTACCACTGAAACACTTAAATAAAGATAGTTCATTATAACTGTAAAAACCATAATTAACCAATAAGCAATTTTGATGTACAGAATATTTTTTGAACATTGTGAATTTGAAGTAAAGTTTTCCATTGACCTTTTAGAAACATAACAGTGTGATGATTTTTGTTATGGTTCAGATATAGGACACCTATAAGAGCTCTGCAGAAAAAGAAAATGAGAATAAGAAATAAACTTCAAGCTGCTGCTACCACGGCTACTTACTAAAATATTAAAGAAGATATAACCTTACTAGCTTCAAATCATAGTAAACTTTATTTGAGTTGCTAGATTTAAAAAAGGTACCCTTGCTAGCTTTTGTTTTCTGCTTTCTCTGTCACTTAACTGTCAGGTGTGCATGTCCAAACTCAAAAGTTCTGCCCGCTTAGAGCTTTTGAGGGAAGACATCATACAAATGAAATGTATGATTACTTAGAATTCCCAAGGAAATTCCTTAGGTCTTCCCATATCATCCTAGGTAAGAAACTGAGACTCCTATTTTCCACCAACAATTAATTCCCATCCCAACTCTTTCTTTCCTCTATTCTTTCACATCTTCTGACCATCCTTCAATGCTCCAGCCTGTCTAACTCCATATTATCAGAAACAAAAATTTGCATCTTTAAGTTTCAACAAGCTTAAGTTTTGATAAAGAAGACTTTGCCGTGTATATAAGGAAGATACTAAGAACACTGGGAAAAGAAGAGAAGAAGTTTCAATAACTTAGAAACAAAAATTGAAAGACAGAAAAAGAATCAACTTAATACCTCTGTACGACCAGGCATGATTGGCTTCCCAGCCAATAATTCAGCTAAAATGCAACCAGCACTCCATAGGTCTATGCCTGCACCATAGTCTGTGGCACCAAGAAGAAGCTCCGGAGCTCGATACCAGAGTGTTACCACCCTACTAGTCAGAGGATGCTTGTGGCTAGGATCCACAATTGTAGCCAACCCAAAATCTGCTATCTTAAGTATTCCTCCATTGTCAATAAGAAGATTTGACCCTTTAATGTCACGGTGGAGTACATTGCGGCTGTGACAGTGCTCTAGCCCAGATAATAATTGATGCATATAGCACTTAACCTGAATATGTATTACACAGTGAATTAAAAAGAGAAAAAAGTAGCACACTTCATTAGTTGGGTATGCTTCCATAAACCAAAACGGAATTGTAGTTATTAAATACGTTACAAGTCTAACCTGTGCTTCTGTAAACTTAATTTCTGGGCTAGCTGCAAGTCCAGCCAAATCATGCTCCATGTATTCAAATACCAGATATAAACTACAAGACATTCTCGAAGTGACCAAACCCTCCAATTTTATTACATTGGGATGATCAAGTCGCCGCAAAATAATAATCTCTCTAGACATAAATCTCACACTCTCTGGTTCCAAATTATCAAAGCGCACCTTCTTCAAGGCAACAATTTTCCCTGTAATAGTGTCCCTTGCTTTGTACACATTGCTATATGTTCCTGAGCCAATCTAATATACACAGAAAATAAGTAATTAAATTACTATAATTATAAATCAAAATAAAGAAACTTCAAGTAAATGAATAAAACAAAGGTCAAAGACAATTAATGTACCTTGTCAATCTTCTCAAAAGTGTCAGCTCGCCGAGGAAACCAACCCTCAATTGCTTCGCCAATATGTGCAGAAAGCCAAGCCGGCCATCCTGCAGCAACTTGTTCCCCGTGCTTATGCTTTGGGGGGTTACCCAGCCTTGGATTTGGCCTCGATCTCCTCCTCTCACCCTGTGACCGCCGATCACCATCAATCTTTGCCTCCTTCCGGGAGTGACCATTGCTGACTCCACCCTTGTCATTACCAATCCTGGCCTCCTCAACCCGTAATCCATCCCTAGATGCAACACTCAAATTCTTACTGTTCCTCTCTTTGTCAGCCTCCCTCTTCTCTTCCTTGGCTTCGCGAACTATGCCCGAAGAGACCTCTCGACTCAGAACACACCCCATTTGTCGAATCTATTATACTTCATCTCTCGACGTATTCATGACTATTCACTCTCTAGTCTAATCATCTATTAATCATCAGAAATCAATCCCTTCAACAATAACAACCTGCATACAAATCCTAAGATTATCATACGCATCCTCTCCTCAGTTGATCAATCTAGAGTTTATACACACGTAGACAAAAATATAAACCCTAATTCAGAAAACGGGTGATTCAAGTTGTCCATCTCCAAGAAGAAAAATAATTATTGCAAATGAAGCGAGAGAGAGAGAGAGAGAGAGAGAGAGAGAGAGAGAATTTACATACTTGAACTTGATTGAATCTGACAGAACAGAGAGAGAAGAAATTAGAAATCTCTTATTACTTTCTGTGTAAATTCTCTCTCTCTCTCTCTCTGTGCCTTGTATTTGACTGTATTTAGCTATCGGACAAAGAACGATGAAGAACAGATCACCGCTGCCATTTATACACACATCTTCTATAATATATACATATATGCATACATACAGCGTTATATGTGTGGGTGTGTATATATATATATATATATATGTATATGTGCAGTTTCTGTTCTCTGCGAGTCAAAGCCCTACTGTGGCACAGGCAGCGGTGAAAAGAGAAAAATTGGGGATGGGTAGTCTTAACTTAATTTCTTTTAATTATTGTTTAATTTCGTGCTTAAGACTTTAAATAAACAACTTCTTTTCTTCAACGTCAATTTTAAGTTAAGAAGTACACAATTTTTAAATGAAACATAAATTAATGTCGCCTTGTGATGCTTATTTAATTTTTATTGTTAAATAAATCTTTTTATTTTATGTTACGTCAAATATTATTCTAAAAAAATAAGAAAATTTCAGTACACCAAATCTAATTTGCTTAAATAATAGAATAGAGAATGAAAGATAATTAGTTTTAATTAAGATAATAATTATAATATGAAGACGAAAATTATATGAAAGTGGATGTACTTTTAAAATACTAAAGGCAAATAAATGAAATATTGATATATAATAATGAGAAGTATAAAAAAATTGTATTTATATTATCGTTATAACTTTTTTAAATCTCTCAACTATTTATTTATTTATTTTTGATAAAAAAAAAAGTAAATCCCGGCAAGATGAGATGTAATTAATACATTCTTGAAATTATAAATTATTTTTTAAAGCATAAAGTAGTAGAGTAAGTCACATTATTCTCTATAAAGCTTTCAAACAAGATTTTTTAATTAATGAATATGTAACATATTTCACCTTCTAATGTAATGTTGTGTTGTGGATATGACATTTGGTTTTTACACACTTTAGGAGGTGATACATTTTTAGTATTTATTTGAAGACTGGCTATAATTTGTTCTTTTAAACATATTTAGTAACAAAAAAATAAACAGGATGAAATATCCATAATAACGAGAATCTACCCAACAAATTTTGGTGGGAAGGGCAAGGGGCAATGTCATGAGCAAAATGGATATGGGTGGTACGTTACAATCTCATTATCACAATGCAACACGCCATGTATGAATTATGCAAAGCCACAATCATTCTATTTCTCGCCAATCCACACCAAAAGTGTTACACTTACATCTCTCTCTCCCTCTATCCCCTTCCACAGTGCAACCGAAGAATAGAATGTGCTTTTTGTTTTGCTTTTTACACTTAACATTGACACTAGTTGGAGTGTTTGATAGCATGAAAAATGTCATCCAAGAATTGAATTTCATCTTGGGTGTTTCATACACTACATTTTTTCATGAAATTGAATTTTATAGTACAACCATTAAAGCTTGTTTTTTGCTCTTTTCATGAAAAATTCCATTCAGGAGGAGATGGTTTTTGTTTTCCATGTAAATTGAAAAACACTTTCATTTCCACCTAAATGCTATCAAACACACCTAAATTGCAATTATTGGAAAAAATACATGCATATCATAACCTTGCTGCTGGTCTACTAAATTACTAATTAATAATAGTACTTGTAAACATCAGGAGATTACAAATCAGAACAGAACAATATATACACTTTAAGACCCCTAAATTTGGGCAAAAACCAAGGAATGGGTTATCTTCTCCTAGATTTGTATGCATATGAAGTACATATAAGCATATGAAATGAAAGGAGAAACAAAAAAAAAAAAAAGAAGAAGAAAAGAAAAGAAAATAATAATACAAAGCCTGTCGTGACTTTGTAAAAGGACACTACAATTTAGCCACCAACAAATAATTTTATCATAGCTATCAAAGCTCAATTTGAAACAAAATTAAAATAAAAAAGGTGATGCCATTTTAAAAATATATATATATATATATATTAAAATAATTCATACTTATAAAAACATCATCATAATTTCTAAAGAAACCAAGAGGAAGAACACCACATACCTATGCGTCTATAGAAACCCTCTGCAAAAAGCTTTCCATATACTTTTCTCGCAGCATGTGTTTCCCCAGTATTTGGCCTGCATTGACCAAAGAGGAGTAACTATTTCCCTGTTTCTTATACATTCTTTGTGTTGCTCCATTTCTGGAAAGCGCAATATGTACACGAAAAAGAGAAGACCTGCAAACTTCAAATCAATAATTTTTATTTACAGATTTACTAGTCGCAAAAGATAAAGCCACCAATCAAACTCACAGCTTGATAGCTACGTCTGCAGGAAGGTCAAGGCATAGGTACTTAAAAGGAAGATGCAATCAAGTTCAACAGAGATCCACATGAACAGCAGAGCTCACATATGCAAAAGGCATATTAGCAAGCCCCATTCTAGATTCAGCAACTGCAATCAAACAGACAGTGATATTCCCTCGATTCAATCAGCCTCTTACAACAAGAAAAACAAAATGGAAAATACAGTTAAGAGATAACTGCAGGATCCACAGGGACATAGGGAGACGTTAACGTGGAGCAAAATTGTACAAATAAAAAACCTAATTCACTGCCTAAGACGCACAAAATTGTTTGGTACATTTAACTATTCTCAATTTTCATTCCTCACTTCTGTTTTTTTTCTTCTTTTTCTCCTTCTTGCTTGGAGTTTTGGTCTCTTCTTCTTCAGCTTCGGCATGCTTTCTCTTCTTTTTCTTCTTCTCTCCTCCATTAATTTCACCCTCATTCTGCAACTCAGTACTCTCAGCTGAATGTTTCTTCTTCTTCTTCTTCTTCTTTTCTTTCTTAGCTATCTCTTCACTTTCTAGCTCTGCACCTCCCTCCTCGTCCTCTGCATGAGCCTTCTTCTTTTTCTTCTTTTCTTTCTTCTCTCCGTCTGTAGCAGGAGCCTGATCTCCTGTCTCAACCTGAGATGGTTCTGATTCTTTATTGGTCTCACCTGGGACCACTTCTTCCTTTTGCTCAGCTGCTGATTCTGTCAGGCCTAGTGTAGAATCGGCTAAAGCATTGTAGACCTATATGAAACGAAAGAAGAGTTAATTCCTCCTGCCCAAATTGACAGAAATCACAAAAGAGGAAGTACATAAAATTAACAGCGGACCTTGGCAGTGGTTATCATTGCCCCTGCCCCCTTCTTACGGTCCTTGTCATAAAATACTATCTTAGGTTTTCCTTTAGCTGACCCAGCAGAACGACCCAGTTCTCTGCCTTCCAGATTTCTTAGTCGTGCTTCAAGCTACCAAAAATGGGGAGAAAAGTTGCACATGTGATGATTTATAGAAGGGAACAAGCAATAGCAAAGAACTTGCACAAATCATAATCCATAGTACCTTGGCTCGATTCTCCAATCCCATGGAGTTATCTTCGCTATCTCCGAGAGCATCACATCTAATAGCCAACGCGGTCTTGGCAGCCAGTGATCGTGAAATTTTTCCTTTATGTTTTGGTGCTGCTTGACCAATCAAGGATGCATGGTAGATGAGGCCATATTTAGGAGTTGCATGTTTTGTCTTTAAGGCTCTGAAAAGGGCCTTTTCTGCACCAAGGACCTGAACAGTACTTCCGGGCTGTTTTGCAAGATTCAACAAGCTGCCTCCATGGGCAATGAGGCGAGCACCAACAAGTTCTCCAACAAGAGCAGTGAGATTTGGGGCAATGGTATTCATCCTGCTCCTTAGATAATCAAATAATTGAACTCTATACTCGGAGAGAGACAAAACTTGGTCACACAAGTCTATGATATTCATCAAATCAAGGTCACTGACTTCAGTTCCCATGGAAATCAGGGCTGCCTCTTTCAGTTCTGTTTCAACCTCTTCTGGCAGTATCTGCAAATATATAAAAAGCATCAGTATTGTCAATTTGTCATCCACCATGACCAGCACTTTGTTCGTATGATTACCTAGTTTCTTAGTTGCAGAAAATTGGTTATGCATATTAGAGCTAGAATAATTGAAACAAAACTTCAGGGTTCCATGCCGGCAGAAATGCAACAAGTTGCAGCACCATGCACTAACACATGTTCAGCAAAGCAAGCAAACATACATTTTGAGAAGAATCAATTGAGGATAGGTATGAAGAGACACCCCAAGGTGGATTTTGGGATGCAAATGTTTGCTATCCAATCTTACATGGCAATTAGTTCAACAGTTCAAATTGGAATGCTAGAAGCATTATTCTGATTAAGACAACAAAAACTAGAGACTACCTCAGAGAAATCAAGTCTTGCAGCATTTGAACGGCTGCCCATCAGCTTCACTGCCTTGGCATAAAGAATATTATCCTGTACAATCTTTGTAAGTTCAGGGAAATGCCAACCATACCATTCTCGAACTCTCATTGCATATGTGTTAAGTTCCTTATCAAGATCATCCAACAAGCCAATTGCCTGAATGATCATCGTATCCACCTGGAACAACAATAAATATCAAGTCACAGGACTGAGAAACCCATTTTTGGAAAAAGAGAAATATGTAAGAACTACAATACCGAAAGCAACGTTATAAGCTGCACAGTTGTCAGCCTGATAACTTATTTTGTTGAGGTACAATTGACTTCTGGACCAATTCTCACCATAAGGGAACAGATCCCACATTATCTTGTCAGTGCACACAAATATCAATGGAACAAAACAAGCCCCCTCCAGGCAGAAGCATAGCCTGACAAAAAATTAGCTATCTACTTGCAAAATTGAATATTGCCTCTACCACAAATATAAAAATTATTTATTTTTTATTTTCCCAGTATTATGGAAACCCTACCTTAAGGAGACAAACATGCAGCAATCACATGAAAAGTGGTTCAGTAGAGATTACAGCAAGTAAGCATTATTTAACCCTCCTGTGATGGCCTCATGGTCATCATTGAATATTCCAGTTAATTAACTTTTGTAAAGTGAAATGGCATCCATAATAAAGGAAACGCCAATCAATCAAATAAGACTAAACATGACAGAAATTTACATATCAGGAAAACAACAACAGTAATGGACTCACCTTATCAGGACTGAATTTCAACTTGTATCTAGATAGGCTATGAGATAAGCCCAAGCTCATTGGCGCTAAATCCTGACTAGGCAAACCAGATATGAGTTCTGTCAACTGGCTTCTCACCCCTCTCATCAGTTCCATCACAGCATTGTTGTGAACACATTCAATTTGCTATAAGACACAAATTCACCCAATGTAAGACAAAATAATAATTACAGTGTACTACCTTCTAATGAATAATGCTTCAGAGAAGATCATTAGCTCACCAGTTTCTCCTTAATGGTATTTCCAAGTTTAGAATCAGCCACAGCTAATGTCTCACCATCACAATGGGCACGCAATAACTTGCGCAGACCCTTGCTAGGTTTGCTCTCTATCAACAAGGTAGCTGCTGACAAGGCTTCTGATGTGTTCTCAAACTTGGAGAAAGCTTTTAGCTTTACAACCTAAAGTTGACAATGAACAAAGTGATGATTAGAACCTTTATTGTGGGAAAAATCACAAAGGCAGGCCATAGCAGACAACAACAACAACAACATATCCAGCTTTTATCCCACTATGTGAGGTCGGATACATGAATTCTAGACTTTTATGTGAGTTACGCTCCAACAAATAGTTTGTCTAGAATTCATATTTGGATCCGACTAGGGGTTTTACGCTGGCTATCGGCTACTTAACGCAACCCTTCTCCTTTATCCGGGCTTGAGACCGGCAGTGGATAACATCCCTTGGCGGAGTAATGATGAAATGAAGTTTCAACACCATCTTCATATGGAGAAGTGGGATCGGAGTAATGATGAAATGAAATTTCTCCAAATAAAATTTTTTTGGAGAAATTATCTGGTGCAGCTAAAGCATAAGTTAATTTTGGTATGCAAAAAGATGTCTAACATAGACACAACTCTGTTTCCAACCATCACATTTAACAATGCATCACAGTTTCAGAAATTTGACTGAAGTGCAGCAATAAATAAATGAACAGTTGACAACTTATAATACTTAAGGGAAAAAAAAAGGAACAGTAATAATAATAGTAAAATAAGAAGTCAAAATTTAATATGACATGCATATCAATAATGCGTTCAAATGGCATCCATGATATATCAGAAATTTCACATCCAAGAATACCAGAATTATCATGAGTCAGAACCAAAATAAAAGTTAGCATACAAAGAGTCACTATGGAATATGAAGAAATATGCACTTGGCAATTCACAAACACCTCGCAATCTTTAATTCTAACTACAGATTCACATCCCAATAAATGCAAAGGACAGTAGAGTAGACATAATGGAGGCAGCCAGAAAAACACAAGTGTTTATAATAACACTTGTCACAAAGCCCATACGTCCACCGTCACTATATCTTCATACTATAAAAATCCGAATAGGTATGTAAATCCCAGCCTACGCCTTTCCTCCAAGTGGGTATTTTTTCTTACACTTGAAGCATGGTTAAAATCAATAGATACTAAGCATAACCTATCCTATATGCGCAGTACATTACAGCATCTATGGGGATGAAACATGGGGGAGAATGAAAATACCTGTCTGGCAGACTCAGCCGTAGAGAACTCCTTCCCCAGATCCTGCAACACAAAACAAAAAGATTTAGTGAATAAACATACATAAAGCTTAAGTTCCTATAATTAACCAATAAACACGTTTTTACGTGAAATACCTCAACTTTGGATAGTTTGCCTTCATCCAATACTTTGAAAAGGGCAAAGCCCGCCGGCGTTTCGAACAACACAAGCATCGTTCAAGCCACAAAAACACCTGGAACTATCAAAAAGCAAAGTGATTATTAGCAATCGAACATCTCAAATCAATCGTTTAACCCCATTAAGACAGTGATATCAAAACGCAATGCTCTGCGCATTCGGCGTAAAACACTCACAAAATCGAGAAAAGATAAGCTATAGATATGGAAAAGGTAAGAATTCTCACTGGTTTCTCTGCTGCGTTTACAGACAGTTATGGAAGAAAGGACGGAGGGTCTAGGGTTTTAGAAGACTGGTCTACTGTGCTGAATCGGGAGGGTCGGGGTCAGACGACCCGGATAAGCCCAGTTCCCTTCCATTGGCATTGGGCCCGGGTGACCCGGACCCAACAGGCGACTTGACCCCGAGGGTAAAGTTTTTTAAATTATTTCCCCTGTAAAATAAATTTAACTAAATAAAATATTTAGACAAATTTCACCCAAACTTCAGGTGACTTTTTAAGATTTTATAGACACAGTCTCTGTATTTTATTTTTAGTTAATTTTTATTTTATTTTTAGTATTTCATATCTTTATAGTTTAATTTTAGGTAAATTATACCCTGTTTTGAATCATTTAGAAAGATATTTATTATAACCTGAAAAAGTCCTTAAAAATTCATATAATTTATTTATTTTTACTTGAAAATATCATTCAAATATATTTTTTAAACTTTTGTAATTTAAAATTATCTTAAAAGATTTCGTAGCTTAATTTTTTTAATATTAACTAGAAATATTTTTAAACTGATAGATAAAGTGTGTGCGAAAATAAAATAAACAATACAAACTTTTCAAAATATGTTCAAATTATAAAAATATCTATGCTAATATTTTTTAGTATTTAGGATAAAAAAAACATAAAAATCAATAAAAAATCTAATTTAAAATAGGAAAACAACTTCCCATCTACTATAAAGGAAGTCGTTCTCCCTTACCCTAAAGTGTCCCTCAACTTTCTTTACCTTAAAGTGCCTTAATTAGAGCTCTTTTTGTATTCGTCATAATCGTCCGTCTACATTGTCATATATTTCGTTATCGTTGTCCTTTTGCTTTACCTTTACTATCTACATCACCATCGTTATTTCTATTTGCCATTTGTCTCACCGTTGTTGTTTATGTTCACCATCAATGTCTGTATCACCATTTGGGTTGTTGTCTAAATCACTATTTACATCGTTAACTACCATTTGGCCTCATTGCCAACTCTTTTTCTCTCTTGTATTTTTCTTTATCTGATTCTTTATCTTTCTCTTTCTTTTTATTCAAGCCTCCAAATCTTTAAGTTAAATAAAAAAACAAAAAACACATTTCAAAAAATTATTTTCTTTTAAAAATTATTTTCTCTTAAAGAAAATACTTTCTTCCAAACAAACGAAACTTGAGTATAATTTGCCAATTCATTTTTGCCTATTCATTTTGAGTCTTTGATGTAATCAAGAAGTTCAAAAAGATTGATAGATTGAATTATAATCTCTAGTCACATGTCCTGGATCTTTAAGAGTGATTCGAGTAGTGACCACTATCTCATGACAAATATGAAATTATGAGTTTGAACCTTTCCATACTCTTTACTATTTATAGTTGTTTCACGTATGAACACACACACGAGTATCTTAGAGAAGGAGCTTCACCAATAATCACCACAAGAGCACTTGCCATCCAGGAAGTGATGAAAACGATTCAGATCTCTCACGATAATTTCTCTCTTCACTGTCTTTGACAAAGATTTTGTGAAATTATGGCAATCAACACAAACACGAAGATTCTTTGTGATTCTAATTGTACTTCCAGCTGGTGTGCTCATAAGTCCGAATGCTATTGCTAGTCTCTCGCTGTGACCCCATAGCAGCTTCACCTTCATCTGCTCATCCACATTGCGGAGAACACAACTAGTATCTGGGACATATCCACAAGCCTCTACCTCAAACCTTAAAGTCTCCAAAAACTGAGAAATTTCACCCCAATTTGGATGTGAATCATCACCAGCAAGAAATGCATGCACCTGGTTTCCCATTTCAATCAAGCTATACCCAGGTGTTTTCTTTAGCCCCTGTTTCCTCATGAGCTCTCGGACATAGTTCACTGCGTCCCACCTCTTGGCATGTGCATAAATGTTTGATAAAACAACATAGATTGTTGGGTTAACAGCATCTAACTGGAGCAATTTATCTGCAATTTCTACACCCATGTTGATGTTTTTGTGAGTTTGGCACCCACTCAACAAGGCTTCGAGTACGGCAACACCTGGCTCCAAAGGCATTCTTCTGATAAATGCCTCAGCTTCTTCAAGACGACCTGCTCGACCAAGAAGATCGACAAAGCAAGCATAGTGCTTCTCATTAGGCTTGATGTTAAGGTTCGCTTCCATGCAGTTAAACAGACAGATACCTTCATTCAGTAGCCCTGAATGACTACATGCAGCCAGAAGAGAAACAAGAGTAGCTTGATTTGGTTTGATGCCCTCCTCTATCATTCTACCATACAGGCTAAGAGCTTCACTCGCATGACCATGCATGCCATAGCCTGTTATCATAGAGTTCCACAAAATGACATCTTTACTGACACAGCCATTCTCAAAAACCCTTGCAGCAGAGTCCATTTTTCCACATTTAGCATACATATCAACTAGGGCTGTCATGCTTATCACATCAAAAGCAAAGCCACGGCGAATTAGATGAGCATGCACACTCCTTCCTTTTCTCAAAGAGCCCAAATGAGCACAAGAGTGAAGCAAGCTAACAAGAGTGAAAGAATTGGCAGTAACTCCCTCTTCTTGCATCTGATGAAATAATTTCAAGGCATCCTCAGCACGCCCATTTTGGGCTAACCCTGCCAACATAGCAGTCCATGTGATCACATTCTTATCTTTCATATCGTTAAATACAGAAGTTGCCAGCTGTAAGGCACCACATTTCAAATACAGATCAACAAGTGTAGTAGATAAAATAAGATTCAATTCGAGGCCCTTTCTTAGAATGAAACCATGAAGAAGCTTTCCACTTTCTAAGTCAGCTCTTTGTGAACATCCCTGAAGGAGGCTAACAATAGTTACTGAATTAAACCCACCCCCAGCATTAACTAATCTATGAAACAGGCCAAAGGATTCCTGTACAAAACCGTTTTGGACACATCCTGAGATCATTGCATTCCATGATACCAAACTTTTGTCAGGCATCCTCTCAAAAACCCATCGAGCACTCTGAATGTGACCCAATTTGCTATACATATCAACCAATGATGTGAGAACCCGAACATCCTCGCACATTCCAAGTCCAAGTACACATCCGTGAATGCACTTGGCAAGTTCTAAATTCCCAATCCCTGAACATGCCTGAATCAAGCACACCATAGTTATCGCGGTTTGCCCTATTCCATCATCACACATCTCAAAATACAGATCAATAGCCTCCTGAAAATAGCCTGTCTGCACATAACCTCCCATCATTGAATTCCAACAAACAATATCTCTATTTCGAATGCCATCAAACACCCTTTGTGCCTCATCAATACGGTCACATTTGACCAAAAAATTAATCACCGAACTTCCAAAAAACCGATCTCTGGCCATGCCAATTTCAGCAGCACTGCTGATTATTACCATCCCACTCTCATAATCCGACAAACCTGTACAAGCTTTTAGTGCTAATGTACAACTGCAACTATCAACCTCCAAATTACAACGACCCATCATCCAGAACAACGCGAGAGTCTCATCGTACCGCTCATTACGTAAATACCCATTCATCATGGCGTTACATAAGAACACTTCTGGGTGAGGAAATTGATCGAACGTGTGGCGGGCGGCTTCCAAACAACCACACTGGCAGTAGGCCCTCACAAGCTTGGCAGCAACAAAATGGTCCGAAGACAGTGCATTGGTGACGATTTGAGCATGTATCGTCTTGACCCCGACAAGGCACAGCGAGGATTGCTGCAAGAATGATAGGAGCTTGTCAACAAACAGAGGTGGCGATTCGTTGAATTGGAGAGGTCTGGCTGCTGAAGCATAGTTGGAGAAGAAAGAGGAGAGCAGTCTGAAGGGAATTCTGGGCGCGAAGACATTGGTATAAAGAAATGAACAACGCATGTATAGAAGTGAAATCAAATTCTTCAGGGTCTGCCTTGCTTTTATATCGATTCAACAATGATTCCGCTTCTCAGTTTCTTCTTCCTTTTAAGGACTTCCCATCTCTTAATTTTATATTTTATAATAATAATAAAATAATTTTTGTGTATCTTAAAATAATTATTAAATTTTTTATTTTCTTAAAAAAAATTCTATAAAAAATTATCACGTTGCAATATATAAAATAAAAAATATAAATAAATCTTCGCTTGACATTTTAAAGACTATGTATATATAAAATTTTTATAAATAAAAAAAAAAAAAACTAGAATTTTTCCAGAAGTTGAAACAACTTAGAAGAAAATTCAATGTTCAGAAACAATGGTTACTAATAACTGTCGCTTACAATTATTGTTTATTATTTTTGTATTTTTATTATTATTATATATATATATATATTGCATCAGATTTTTTAAGAGAAAATAAAATTGTGACAAAATTAAGAGTTTAATGATTATTATTATAAAATAAATGAAAATATAAAATTCATAAATCAATAATGCTATTTAGCCGATCGCTTTTCATGGTTTTCCTATCCTTTCCTTTCCAGACAATTTTTTAGTTCAACCATTATTAATAATTTGGTCCAAAACCACAAGACATATTAATTTGGAAAAGTATAATCTGATTTGTAAGTTCAGAGACATATTAAACCATTTATAGTTTGATTTCAATTTGAGAAATCAAAGCAGAACCCGTAAATTGTATGATTTTAGTATATATTTTTTTTTATAAAAATAACATACATAAGTATAATAATATAATTATTATATATAGTACTTTCTTTTTACATTTGTCTTTTCTATTATGTTAAAAGACATATTTTTAATTATTCCATTTTATTTAATTAAAATTGAAAGGTGATTTTATAGTTTGATTTGATTTTAACTACAAAAAATAATTTAATTTAATTTGTGAGTAAAAGCCAAAACTTTTGGCTTTCAAACTACATCATCTAGCAACCCCCATCCATAAACTAGTTACCCATTCATTCATCTGTCACAATATTATTAATTTTTCTCATTAAATAACAACTAAAAGAAAGCAACAAAATATTTTAGATATGATCAGATCAATCCAAAACTCTAAATCCAATTACACACATTATTATACCATCCTTCCAAAACTAAAACTAAATGAAGCTTCTAGATTTTTGACTTTGAATAAAAGTATGAAGTATGATCAATCCGTGCTTTACCTTTTAACATGGGAAGTGTTGATCTCAAGCACAGCCTACACTACGAGAGCAGTATAGTAGTAGTACACGAAGATCAATACAAACTACTGAAATTTGTTAAGTGATGCTTTGCAGCCAAGAGTTTTTTGTTGACACATTTAAATCCACCTCTCTCCCATTATAGTAGTAACCATGTACAGAAGCAAGCAAAGATCAGAGAAGCCAAAGAACAAAAACCAAAGATGTATTGCTAATTTGCTATCATCGAGCAACTACTTTGACCAAAAGTCCACTGTATTATTTCCAGGGAAAACTCAAAATCACCTCCATTACCAGCAGTGTGGTTTTGCTAGCTACTGTACCCCACAATACATCATTTTCTTTCTCACCAAGATTTCTACACCGTATTATATATGCTACAGGTCGGTCCCCTCGGGATGCTCCTTATGCCCACCAAGATTTCGGAGTAGAAAAACCTTCCATCGCATTTCCAAACTCAGCCCACGAGACATTCACTGTGTTCCAAACTCAGCTGCTTGTTTGTTGGCTAGACAGCTCAAAATTCCTATACCAATTGTTCAACTAGAAATTTTTGCCCAAGGTTTCTCGACACTACAGATCGAGCGTACTGCTAAATTGAGCAACTGAAAGGCTACCCAGCTTTACAATAAAGCAATAAATGAATCTGACCAACACAACCACCACTAGAACCCACTCCAGTGCTTTCTACAAACCCCCAAAATCTTCATTACCAAAGGTCTTGTTCAAAACCCTACAAACATTAAGAAACAACATAAGAGATAGTATCAGAATGCGACCGATATTCCTCTACTTATAGTAACGGCTAGTTTCAAGGTCAAGATATATGTTTCAAACAAAATTTTACAGATTGACTTGACCCGGTCAACTTCACAATAGACTGCTAAGCATATCCCATCTCCATAGTTTTTGGCTTAGTATAGGATTAACTTGCAATGTTTCAGAACAAAAATGATAATACCAGATAGATGACATCTGATCTGCAAGGCAAGAGTACAGAATTCACTGTTGCGGCACTAGAGATGAATAACTAAAACGAAATTAAGGCAACAGTTCGAATCAAATGAACAAAAGATGCAGCATCCCTTGTCTTGGTTATTTTACCATTGTGTGCCTTCACATGATGGATTCTTGTAATTGGTTCATCACCTTAAAATAATCACCCAGAAGAAAAACAAGAGGAATTATATCCTCCAACGAGCAGTGACACTAAGAAATAGTAAAGGGGAAACTCAAGACTAACTAAATGCTTGGAAATGCAACATATACGGTTTACAGCACCAAATTGCAAATAAGAAAAATTTGAGGAACGCAAACAAAATACCATTCACATGGAAGCAAGCCTATACTCATCACCTGGATGGCCATGGTATCACCTGCTTTGGACCACTCGATAGTTAAGGACAAGGTCCTCTGCCTTCTTCCATATATAGGTCCGGACTGTTGCTAGGCTCATGTCAGGGGATAAGACCTGGATAAGAAACAGAAGTCACAACAGTTTCACATCGCCAGAGTTATTAACATGTGAAAAATCCTAAAAATGGATCAGATAATTCTTGAAATCCCCAAAGCAAAAGAAATCTGAGTACATGAAAGGAAAAAAAAAACAACTTAAGATATGAGAATGATAGATTCCCAGAGGTTAAATCGAGATTCAAATCATGAATCGACTTAGTCATTTTGCTAATCAAGAATCAAGAATTGAATCAAACCATAAAATTCAGTATATATATTTTTAACTAATAAATATATAAAATTCAAGTATAAATCTCATAGTACTCAACAAAAAAATAATAAATATTTATATAAAATATCTAATACCCTAAAAGTACTAAATAAATAAATAAAAGCATATCCGTTACTAAGATCATCATCTTCTAGGTTCTAACTAATCATCCTCTCAAAGTCATTATCAATACTTCACCATTACCATTCAGGGCAAGTATATCCTCTTGTTCTTATACTTAATTTTCTTTATCTTCTTTCTCCTTAGCATCAATAAGTTTAATTTTTTTCACCTTCAACAGCTTACCGTTTATTTTTTCTATCAATCCTTAAATTCTTTGAACACACATAAAGCATAAATACCATTAGAAGATTAATGGGTGTTCAGATTTTTCTACTTTTATTTCTACATTTTGGTTTGATAAGAATTACCAATTCACGATTCACTTCCAATTCTTTCCAATTTTTTATTCTCCTATAGATTTGAATTGGTTTAGTTCAAAATTGTATTGAATTGCATGATTCAAATCGCAAAATTGTGCAATTCTAACAACTGTGTAGATTACTAAAATGCATTTTGCAGTACAAGTGGAATACAACTTCAGAAAATAAAAGTCAAAATGCACCACAACATTATTGTCACTCATGCTTATCTAAGAGATAATCAGGCAAAGAAAAGCCAATTATGAAAACACGAGGAAAAGTGATTTTAGATGGAAAATAAATGCATATGCTCATAATCTTCATGTAATCCTCCACATGCATTCATTAATTTGAATGGAATAAATGAACCGAAACATTAAAGAGACCAGATGGAATGCATAATCATAGTTACTGGGAACGTGGTATGTTTTGGGTTGGGGTATAGGAATAGGTACAGGTACACTAGTATGCTAAGTTTGTCATATGGAGAGGATAGTCATATGTCATGCTAGGGTTGGGCTAAGGTTTAGAAAGGGAATTGAGAAAATTAAGAGAGCGAGAGAGCAGAATTTGGAGGGAGAGCTCAGATGAAAGGGAGGGAGACAGCAAGAAAGAAGGAGAATGTTTGAGAGAAAGGGAGAGAAAGATATTAGAAAGTGAGGAGATAACAGAAAATATTCACTTCATTTCTCAACATGAATTCCACTCTTCAGTACAACTGTATGGCCTCACATGGCCTCACAGCCCATGCACCCATGTGCAGTACAAGCAGAAATCATAACCACCTATAGCTAAGGACAAATATCTATAACAGAAAGGAAAAGAAAATTACAATTACTGGCCTTTGAGTGTGACATCATATTTGGTTCATTAATTCTGGTTGGGTATGTTTTACAATTGTTCTGGGGTTGAAATTACTTGGATTGATACTTCACTATTATAGAAGTTGGTTTTTGTTGTTTTGCTTTGAATTCCTTTTTATGTTCTTTTTACAACTTATGGAATAAAGAATCCTACGCAAACAAAGTTAGGTTTGAATATAATTCAAAATGCAACAGAATATATAAGAAAGTGAGATATGCAAGATTTATTTTCTCTAATTTCTTTGAAAATTATTCTGACTTCAGGTTACTTCCCTTGTTCTTAATTGTTTTACCTAAACACACGCATCACATGGGATCCCCATTCTTGGGGATCTGGATTGCATTCCTTGTGATCCTGAGACGCAAAAGAACCACAATCCGTAACTTGTGATCCGAAACACGGTTCAAGGGGGGTTAGGAGGGAACTCAGTAATTATGGGCTTAATCCAGTGCATAATAAAAATTCAAGGATTTAAACCATCACTGGAAATGTAACAAATTCTAAGTTCCATCTCCTCACAACACCTTTCCTCCATCCCCCCTCCACCACCCCCACCAAATTTTTATTTCCAAGAAATACAACTAAAATTGAATTTTCCAAAACAGAAGATAAATCATGCAATGATTTTACATGTTGACGACAAAAATCCACGAGGAACACTTAGAAGAGTAGCACATTGGTTACTGTGTCCAGTGAGAAGTGAGGTACAATGAATTGATAGACTGGAAGATGTAGGAGTACTCTTAGATATTATGGAAAAGCTCATTCATTATCCATATCCTCATGACAAAAAAATATTCACTTGCCTGATTATTGCACAAGATCTCTATAGAAGGCTTTAGCTTTTGCCAAGACTTCAACCCAGGCCGGAAAGAACCATCCCCTCCCACAACTGGATGCTGTAGCTGGCCTCCAGGTGGTCCAGGAGCAAAAGTGGAATCAGCTTCCATGCCATCCAACGGTTTTTCGAGAACCAACTTTTCAATGACATAGTTAATGACCTGCAAGACAAATCAGAAGAGTTCACTTACATTTGAATACGTGCTCAGCAACTCTAGATAATAGAAAAGAGAAAATTTAAACTTGATATTTTCACAATAGAGTCAGTTAACAAGCTGATCTTAAGCTGTTAATACTAACAGCTCTTGCATCTTTTTCCACAAGCATATTATTCCATGCCTGATGAAGCAGAAATTCACTTTTTATGTCCTTGTGTATACATACACAAAAGAAAAAACAAACAAAAAAGAATATATGACTCTTACTTTATGTATCCTCAGTATGCGGGGTGCACTCAGTTTCCCTTGCGTGAGAATCTGTATGGCTGAACCGTCACAAGGATGTAAATAAAAGCTGCATCTGCAGAAATCAGGAAATATTCAAATGATGAACATGCTAAAATTGGTTGGTGCAGAAATTCAAATGGTAACAATTTCAGGAATAACCAGAGAATGGTTTTGTTAAGAAGTATCGACTTCTGGACTAGAATAAGGGGGAAAAAGAGTCGTCCATTGTGTAAACAGGACAGAACTGGGTAAAAGGCAAAGGAGGTATTTAAGGAAACAAGAAAGATCAAAGCAGCAGCTGGAAAGGGTGTCATAGCTTTAGTGGATACTAGTTTCCTGTGAAAGAGTTCATTAACCTCATACTGGTGCTTTTCGCTTTTATCATCTTGTTGGTTTGGAAGAGATGTGGGATAATCATATCTGGCAAAAGTAATTTTAACCTTTCCCAAATATCAAATAAACGTTTTGCCACCACAGCAAGGATAGAGGCTTCATACAGACATGAGAAATAACATACAAAGAAAGGTAAGCAATTGCGCTGCATGGAGCAGACATTTCCAAGCATTTAATAGTGAACTGACACTGAGTTCATTTAAGGAAAGTTCTCCAGTCCAAACCCAAATTGAGTAAGGAAAATACAATAAACAGATAATTACTTGGTATTTTCCCGGGGAGGCAGGCGATTATTCAATACACAATCCAGACACCACCAAGGAAAATCTTTCTCATCTTCAGTTCCATCTAAGTCTGTAATTTTCTTTCTCCATTGACCACCTTGAGAGCCCTCGGTGATAATGGAAGGTGGGGAAGCTGTTGAAAATTGAAATGGGGGATAAACCACTGAATCATTTTCAGGATTACCATCTACCTCAACCCTTGGAAGTGTAAGGCTCCTGGAAGAAATATCCTTGCAAGAGGGAACTTCTCCATTGGCTGAAGCTTGGGGTCCAAATCTCTGCCTTCTCTTGCCTAACCAATGAACCAACAGCCCCTTAAGGGTTTCGCGAGCCAAATTAACCTGCAGATTAACAAGGTCAATGCAATATATGAATTCATGCTGATAAACCCACAGAAAAGCAACATTAGAGAGTTTCCAAGTCATCATGTGGGGTACCCAATATTCCCTCTTTCTGTCATTAAACTATCTACCAGAAACTATCCAGCAGTGAAGGGTGTGGCGTGCCTGCACAATCTTAGCTAAAGACTGATGTCCAAATTTACCCATACTTATCTTAAACGAGAAGATGATCCTATATCTAGTGGAATCAAAGCTTGTAATTGTCATTGTTGCTGCTGTTATTTCTTTTACACAAAGTTGAGTCTAGGTAGCAATGGTGAGGAAGCTCCTTTGTCACTTTGTGACCAAAAGGTCACAGATTGAAGTTGTGAAAATAGTCTTTTTCAAAGAAATGGTAAGGTGGTGTACAAAGACAACCTCCACAACCGTCGCAAAGGGAGTCTCGTGCATTGAATGCCCTTTTTGTTTCTTTTACACTTACCAAATTTAGCATACTCTGTAGACTGAATAGGGAGACTTGGTCATAAATATGTTTACACTCTCCAACGGCGCAAGCTTGTCTCATTCTCCAGACGAAAACCTCACATTTGAAAAACTCACAAAATGGTTTTCACTATTTGATTCCAAATACAGAAACGTGGAGGAAAAGATAGATTAATTTTTTCAAGTGGTTTCAAGAAGGATCATGATGGCAAAATTGTTTCCAATTCCCAAATCCAGGAGTGGTTTTTACTTTTTAAAGCTCATAGTCAGATGAAAACCTCTCAGAATCAATTTGTGGAGGTGATGAGGCCACATGGTCCCAGCTCCAATAGATCCAACTTTAAAGTTTAAGAGATAAAATTTAAAAATATGAGTTTTATTTATTGTTTTCTTTTTATTTGTTTTCAAATTTTGTATTCATGTCAGTTCACCCAAATTTTGAAGTTTATTATATAATTATGTAAGAGGTTTTAATTTTTTATTTTTAAATCATAGTAATACTATATAAATCATTTAATAAAAATATATCCCAGTTCAACAGCGGTGATTCATGACCTGTCCCTTTCCAATTCAACACCCGGTGTCTCTATAATAGGCATTAGTGATGTAATCAGAGAAGGTGACTCCCTCCCAAATTTTCTTCTCCTCCATTTTTTGCAATCTTTCAGCTATCTGCATCAGACTGGGAATACTGTATTTTGTCCCCTAGCATAACTGGTCAATCTCATACCCTATTAGGACCTCATTAGTAGTCCCATTAGTCCTCCCCCCCCCCAAAAAAAAAAAAAAAATTGCCAACCTAAACACATGAATCTTATAGCATGTGACCACCCAAATGTTAGTGTAGCTAGCAATTGAAAGGTAATCTCGGACTCATAAAGTGATGTTTCCAAACCCTCCTACCACTAAGCTACCAACTTGGGTTGTTTTATGCCACTTACTTTACTCACCAATAAAAATGATTCAAGCCACATTTTCCGTACATATCAAAATTAGTCGTATGATGTGAAGACCGAAGCTACAATAGCAGTTTATCATTGGTCATGATACTCTTCCATATCCCCCCCCCCCACACACACACACAAAAAGTCAAACTAAATGGATGAAAAGAAAGAGCAGGCTCATACCTTGTCATCCTCAGGTTTCCCAACAATGTTAAGGTCAGCTGAGTACATCTCTGCAGAAAAGCACTGAGGTGTATCCAAATGGACAGACAAGCTTCCAAGCCTCGTATCCACAGTAAACCATGCGGGAATGCTTACCTGAAGAACTCAAGTCAAAAGGATAATCCACCAGAACCCCTCTACTTAAGACTCATTGCTTAATTGATAGCATCCACTTACCATCTCAAACAGTTCTTCCTTTTTCTCCTCAAACGAAACCTAAAGCAAAAGGCACAATCAAGTTAGTTTAAGAAATAGAATTTCAACATGACAACCCCACCCTTTCCCCAGCCAGATATATTTAACACAAGGTGAAATCAACTATGAAAAAATTACAAAAAGAAAGTCATATGCCACCTCTCCATAGTCTTTGATTACAACACCCCTGGTGATCTCCCACAGCTTAACTGATCCAGCGGCATCCTATCAATACAAATTTCTTGTGTCGGTTACCAGAATTGTGTTCACCATTATGAATGCTCAACCTCCAAAGCAGCGTTAGGTATTGAAAGATGTGACTGATCAATGAAAATAGTGTACAGTTAACAGAATTACCTGAGTTAGGACATGTCTCCTGTTATTTAGAATTTCATGCTTCACTATTCCCGGAGTGCCAGGAATGGTTAAGGATGGTTCTTTATACACAGGAACCTACAAGATAGTTTAACTCGGAACTAAGTTAACAAAACTAGACATACAGCATTCACAAGAAACATATAAGTAACTCCAGCCTGCCAACAAGTAATAATAGCTTGTTCAAAGCTAATATCATGAGTCATGATGAAAGATAATATGAAAACAATCAAAACAAAAGTCCCCTAGATGGTAGATTCTGTTTCCCCTTTAAGAACATCTTTGATACTATTTCACTGAAAAATACCAGCAGGCTGTATTGCTTGTAACCCATGTTCAAGAGAATACTGCTATAACTAGTAAGGCACATAAATTTCACTGTTGTTTGCTGAGTGATCTCGTTTCGCAACTTGAATCTCCAAACAATAAATTGTAACCTTGAGACATCAAGTCAAGCCAGTGAGACCCCATTCTTTAAGAATAGGATTGGAAAGACCTGAAGTTGACTTTGGTCTCAGTTGTCTGCATATTATTAATCCACGTTGAAATTTCCAACAGCTAATTGCTATAACTTAAATGCATACATTGTTCACATTAATTAATAAAAATAGCACTCCTTCTATCATTAAACCTCTTTAAAGTTTCAAGCAATGTTGTTAATTTGCTTCCAAGAATGAAGATCTTTTAACAGATTATTGTTATGCATGTACATTATTCACACTAATCAATAAAATAGCATTCCTTTTATCATTTAACTGCTTTAAACAATGTTGCTAATTTGCTTCCAAGAGTACATAAACTTTTCCCCCACTTTGCATCTTTGAATGTATTGCCTTCGGCAATCTATAGGACAGTAACATATTTGCCTCTAAAATGGCTAGCCAGACTATCCCTCTGACCCTCTGCAACATTTAAAACTTACAGTTCTCTGATTCTAAAGCATGACAGTAATCAACTTCTGAAAGTTGCTTGTTGCAATTTATATATATATATACTTCTGAAGAGTCAAAGAAAAAGTTTCACATTACCATAGTACGCAGCTTACAAGAGCACTGGGGGCCTGTTCAAGCTAAAATTTACTGAGACTCCCAGGTTTGCAATATCATGTAAAATATGAACTTTGTAAAATATGTTAGTCCATGTGTAAACGTATTCTTCCCAGATCCAACCAGCACTCCACATCCCCCCCCCCCCCCCCCCAAAAAAAAAAAAAAAAAAACAAAGATCATTTCCTCCCGAGAAAGCACAACTGGTACAATAGGGTTTGGAATCAATTCTGACTAATCTAACAAATTAATGTTTGAATGCACAAAAGTAAGGGGGGAGTAAAGTTTTAACAGAAGCACGAGACTGAAAAGATGCCTAAAGAAAGCATTAATTATTGGTAAAAAAGTGGAAGACATTATGAAAAATAAATAAGGGCAAATTCCATGTGGTACCCCAGACATTTAGTGAAATTGCCACACAAAAAAAAAAAAAAAAAACCCTTGAATTTGAGAAAATACAGTATCCTTAGGTTTAATGTTATGTTGCAATTTCCCCTTAGTGTCAATTAACCCTCATTAAAACATTAAAAAATGATCAAAATACCCTTCTATTTAAAGAAATTTTCCTCATTTTTCATTTTTATTTCTCTCCTCAAGTATCTCCTTTGTTTCTCCTTTCTCTCTCTTGGCTTTGATCCTGTTAATGATTGTTCCAGATTCCAGATCTGGAACGCTCTGGACCATGAAGGCGACAGCGACAATTCGGTGGAGACAACAGTAAGTCTCTCTCTCCCCCCCTCTATATATATATATCTACAGTGAATCTGGGTTCATCATGAATGAACCTAGACCATCTAGGTTCATCCACAATGAACCCAAGCCAGCTTGGATTCATCATCATCCCTTGTTCTCAATTCAAGCAGAGACAACGACAACAGTAAGTCTCTCTCTCTCTCTCTCTGTGCAGTGAATCTAGGTTCATCCAGGCCAGCTTGAATTCATCATCGTCACCATGTTGCCAACAACCAACAAACGCTGGTTGCTTCTTGTTTTTTTATTTTTATTTTTTCAAATGAGAGAAAAAAGGAGTGAGAAACAGAAGAAAGAGGAGAAAGATGAGAGTAAAATGGTCTTTTAGTCTTTTTGTTTAACAGTAAGGGTAGTTATTTCTATCTCTCAAACATTGGGGGTGATTCTTGCAAATTCGCCAAGCCTCAGGGCTGTTCTTTGCAATTTACCCAACAAATAAATAAATAAATAGATACTGCAAAAAGTGTTTCGAGAATACTGAATGCAGATTACCATCCAATAGGAAGTGTTCTTTCCCATTTCTAAAAGTAGAGAATTCAGGCAAGAGGAAAGAGAGAAGGGGATAACTGAACATAAAATGACCAAATATTCATGAAAATAAATTGCAATAAAATAGAAAAACCACATGAAATTTCCAAATAATATAAGATCCAATTAATGGACTCTTTTAATTTAAAACATCAGTTATTATAAACCATGAAACAAAGAAAAAGAACCAGGACTCACGGGAGTGGATCCTTCTAAGGAAGCCCTTGCCCTTGAGAATGACAAGTTTCCAGCCAAGAATGAACCACCTCTTTGAAAGACCTTCTGAGGATTACGACCTTCAGCAGGCCACTTGTCTACAGAAGAATCTGTCGTTGCAACCCAAATATCATCATCATGCAATGCCAACTGCAAAATAGGATGTTCCTTGGAACAAAGCAATACACTCTCCCTTGTTGCCAAGTCTGTCAAATATAACTGGGAATAAAAACAGATTATGCATAAAAAATGAGTATTTAAGTTAATACCAAAGAATGTACACAACAACATTCACCAAACACTGGACAATTCTAAATTGGTTTAGCTGTAGTTCTAGACTTACAGAGAGGTCTCTCCCACCACTATAAACATGACTAAATGTTGGAGTGCTAGCAAGTGCCCAAACAGAATCTGTATGCACTGCATAAGAATGCACACAACGCTGCTGACCAATATCCCATAGCCTGTCAAATATAAGAATTAATCATTTATATGAACAGTGCTACAAATTGCTTAACTTGTAACCACTATAGATGCATAAGCAGCATGTTACACAACTGGAGTCTTCATCTACAGCTTCAGCAAGACCAAAGACTACAAGTGGTTTCCAATCTTAAAAGAACACCTTGAACATTATACAGATCAAACCTTATGCTTCACACCATAAAACACACGAACATACATATACACACACACATCGGGTTAAACTGCTTTAAGAGAGCAGCCAACAAAGTCCAGAAATCTTTCATTTATTATTTCTTTTTACCCATGATAAGCACCATAGCATGCAAGTACAAGGGTTGCAAGTTCTTGTGCTACAAACAGATATCAAGGTAGCTATTCAAAAAACTCAACAGAATGATAAGAGCAAATGAATGGTAACAAGGAAGGCTCAGGACTTTTCACACAGCACATTTCATCCTCAACACTAAGTTAGTAGACCAATTGAAGTCTTAGGTTGCCTAGAAGGGTTTGCTGCTGGTATAGTTATATTAATGTTCTTTTCTCATCATTTAGAAGTCAAGGTTTACACAAATTTTCTAGACCTACCATGTTGAACTTTAGGTCAAATTGAATAATTGAGTCGCTACAGCCAAACCGGCATACTGTTTTTTTGGTTCTTTTTGGATAAATAAACAACTGAGGGGGAGACTTGGTAGCAATGATAAGGTTGCTACCTGGTGACTGCAAGGTCATTTAAAGAGTTGAAAGTTTTAGATGCAAACAAAGGGCCTGGACAATGACAGTAAGCTCCTTTTTGGTTTTTCTTTTCTTATTTCTTGTCCCCCCCCAACCCTCCCTCCTTTCTTAAAGTAGGTTGTGACACTTGAGAACTATTTACTTAATTCTTCATTTACATTATATCACAACCTATCAAGCCTTAACTATCAGAAAATGTTATTTATATAATGTTCTTAGCTCCCAATGTATCTGAATTTTCTATCTTGAAAGTTTTAGTTTTAGCAGATAAGGAAAAATATCAGGCACAATAAGAGGAGTCACTGTCGTCCAAAATTTATGCTATCATGAATGGCTATTATAGCATACTCAAAAAAAAAAAAAAAAAGGCTACCACTAATCAAAGAAACCAAATAGATGGAGCTCAAACCCATCTGATCCTACATCAAGGCTGACATGATATACAGATAGTATTTAAGTTCCAACCCATTAGACAATAAAGTAGAACAAAGGCGTTATAAAGTAGAAATTTGTCTGAACACAATTTGCAAGTCAAAATATTACCAATTAGGCAATTACTTTATCATGATGTGGTAAAGAATAGAAACCTGATCATAGAATCTGATGATCCAGATAAGCATAGCCTGCAATCAAGGAACTTGAAACTGTTATTATCTAGTGGGACCCCATTTGGGACATATCTCAAGCTTCTGGTGATATATGAATTTTAACTTATGAGGGTGACAATGCACTAAAAAATTGTGATAAACAAGAAGAGTGTTTTCATGTCAACATATCAAAAACAATAACTAGTGAGGGAAAAAAGAATGCAGCAACTAAAACTGTAATAAATAGCAAGAGTTTTTTATTTGAAAATACAAAAAAAAAAAGCTAATAGCAACTGTCTTCTCGTTTTTTAGTCTAGGGTTTTCTTTTCTTCTTCTTTTAAGGGAGGAGGGAAGAGAGTGGGGAAATTGTGTGGTGAAAGCAAAGTAAAGAAACACACTCATCTGTACATATACATCAAATTAGACAATGTCAATAAAAAACAAGAGGAATGAAACGACTGTTTCATTAACAAAAGAAAACTTCTAATAATCACTTTGGATGTCAAGATAGTATTTTAGTAACAAAAAGAAAATGTAGTTAGCACTAGTATAATCCATCTGAACACCAAGGAACACAAACTGGCAACTTAGATGAGTAGCACAACTTTTATGAACTCCAAACCTCATCTCTAATTTTGCACTGGCCTAATTGCTTGTTGCCACTTTAACTTTAATTAATTTCACAAATTTATGGAAAAGGCATTTTGTCCCAAGTTAGGTACCATCCTTGAATTTTCCGTTAATTGAGTATGGCTACATAAGATTCACCTCTCAATCTTTGTCTTATACATTAAAAGGTCAGTAGTCTACTGGGTTCTCTCTATGTCCCTCTCTTGAATCCACGGCTTGAGTTATGTCCCCAAATCCCAAATCCCAAACCACTTTCACTCTTCAACTCCAAATCTTTTACTCTTTTATCCTTTCCTTGAAAAAACAATGTGGAACAAACTACAAAGTATGAAACAAAGAGTATGCCAAATTTAAGGATCTAGCGAATTGCATTGCTGCCCTCTTCACCAAATGCCAATTTGCATATAATTTCAAGTTCACAAGTAACCAAGAACATCCACTGAAATCAGTATAAGTCGGAAGAGGTCCAAAGGATGGTTTGATGTTTTCATCCCACTGACAAGTTTTCCAAGTGGCAACAATGGTATTAGATTAGTCAAGGAAGATAATGTTTGGTTCTTGGTAGTGGAGAGGTACAGATCTGTAGACAATTGTCATGACCCTAGTGTTTAGCTAGGGTCTAGGAAGGAATTGGAAGGAATTCGGGGAAGAAACGGAGAAGAATTGGAGGGGGGAGATAGAGCAGAATTAGGGAGAAAGAAGGGAGAGAGAGGAAGAACCAAGAGAAAATTAAGAGAGAATAAAATTCAATTTCATTTATCAACATGCCTCCCCACCTACTACAAGTAGCCTTTTATAGGCATCAGCTAGCATCTAACTAACAATATATTCTAGAATAACAGAATAACAGCACCCATGCGCTGTAATCGGATTACAAAAATACCCCCGAACTGTAATTGTAACTCAATTACAGCTTTGCCTCTATAATACCCAAGGGTTGTGACAACAATGAAGCTCCTACCAATGAATGAACTCAAGTGTGCTCGTGATGGTCTAAACATCCTCATTTGGAACCTGCCGAGCAGATTGCTAGCTATTGGAGTAGGCCTGAACCCCCTACGTCTCTAATTAGATGAAATGTTCACGACAACAGAAGTTGCACATTGCTAGCAGAGTGGTCTCTCTCAGTCCTTGCTTAGAAGATGAATATGAAGGACTTGGATTTTAGGCCAATATCTCTTACCTCATACATCTGGATGAAACTGGATCATTCAAAAGTCAAAAAAATTGATTTACCAGTTCATAGACTTAAAATCTCTTTTGTGAAGTATATTTCCATTTTGGATGCCTGCAGACTTCAATGATTTGTGTATAGACATAGATATTTTAACAAAGGAGAGGCCTTGAGCAACAGAAAAATGTTTAGACCATCACGAGGTTAAGAGTCCTATCTCAGTGGCTAGGAAGCATGGGGGCACTTCACTAAGAATAAAGTACTAGACACCAATTGGCATGGACATGACACATGGCTGACATGTGTCGGGCATGTTTTCCAGAGTGTCCAATGATTTTATTATTATTTTTTCTATTGGAAATGTTATTAAACTTGGAACACACTACACATGCTTGGAAAACTTTCTATACAGGTTGTTATATAGAATATTCAAAAATGTGGGCCTAAATCAAACACCTAATAGTTGATTTTTTATACCCTAATTGCCCTACATGTAACCAACCTTCCAGTAGGATCTAAGAGCAGAGCCCTAATGTTATCAGTATGCCCACGAAGCTTCAAGGTCTTTGAACCAGTTCTTGGGTCCCAAACACGCACAACCTACATCAAAATAAACATCAGAAGGGGATTAAATTCTATCAAAATAATATGCTACAAAAATTCCCAAAAATTACATTCAAGAAAACATAGGCACAAATACTTTTTTTTTTCTGTTCGTACAACTATTGTTATAGGAGAACAGCAGATCTGAAAAATAAAAGTTAACTAAACTATCAAAATCTACCTTCTCAGTTCCACCAGAAACAAGAACTGTCCCACTATCATTCATTCCCAAAGCATAGACTGACTCCTTATGGCCTTTTGCAGCAATGGGAGTATAACCTTGAGCTTGATTATTATGCAAAGACATGTTGTTGCTTGAGCCAATAGTTCGAAGGCTAGTAACAGGTAGTGGATTTCCTGGACCATTGATTCCATTTGAACAATCATCTTCCGTTGCATCACTTGTCTTAGAGGTTGGAGTAAGTGCAGCCGCCAGATCCCAAATGAAAACCTCCCCACCAAGGCCACCAGATGCAATAATATTGCTCTATAATTCAAGAAGCCAAAATTTGATGAGAAACGGATGGCATGAAATTATAACTTATGCCTCCAAGCACCAGTTGTTCTATCAAATTAAAGCATAAAATTTGAATAGCAGGACAGCACTGAAAGGAAACTTCCATCCATGCAGTAAATAAGGTCATTGTATAATATTGACAAGAGAAATTACATTTTTTGGGGCTGCTGCAAGACATGTAACATAGTCTGAGTGTTGATGAAGAGTGCTGGTGCAAATTCCATCAGAAAAGCAACTCCATGTCTGGTGAGTCTCAACAAAAAAAAAAAAAAAAGGAGGAAGATAATGGATAGGTAAGGCATGTATAGGATGGATAGTGAAACTTAAAAGATAACAGTGTGATGTTGCCAAACCTTGAGTGCAGTGTCTGAGGAGCAGGAAACAAGAGTATTACCACCTACAATTACAGCATCATTTACCTGCAAAACTCCGCACATTCCATTTTCATTAACACAAACAAACATATATATATATATATATGTCGTAACAGGAAATATATGAACTAAATAGTTAAATGTGATTTCCAATTTTACAATAATAAGAATTTAATAAAAAGTGCCGGTATTCAGATATCACCAAAGGACCAAGTTAAATTAGCTAATCCATACAACCACAACCAAGTGATAGTAGGATATGAAATAAGATCCATTCACCAATAGAATCAAAAAGGACCTCCAATACATTGTAGATGACTTATGAATAATCAGTTTTGATGTCAACTTCTGAGGTCTTGGCTAATCAAAGGGAAGCCAAAACTTAAGATATTTACATTCTTTTGTTAAGTCAGGGTAGATGAGTATCGTCATGAGCTACTCTTAATACTTTTAAATTTTTTTTTTTGTAATTCGAAGAATTGATAGAATAAGGAGTAACTAACCGCACATGTTAGCAGTAGTTGTAGTGGCGGGAGGCAATATGAGCGGGAAGCTCTCTTTTTGTTAGGATTTGCATTAGTTAGCATTCAAATCATCGGGAGAGGGTTTTAAATGTAGTTAGAAATAATTGTCTTTTATATTTTATGAGTTTAAAATGTAATGAAACTAACTCTTTTAAGTTAGTTTTGTAGTCCTTTTTATTTCTTATATTTGCATTTATGTCCCTGTTGTAATCACCTCTATATCTTATAAATAGAGGCGGATAGGTTCTCCTTCATTCATTCATTTTCAGTCATTCTTTTCTAAGTCTTGCAAGGGCTCTAAAGAGAATAGAGAGAGAGTGAAGAGCTCGGTCCTTGTATTCTTGGGAGGAAGGCTTCGATTGATAGCCAAGTGTGTGCGAGTGAGAGTGTTATAATTCATTGTTTTCTAGTGGATTCTATCAGGCTTCGACAGTCTGGATGTAGGGCATTTTATGCCTGAATCAAGATAAGTTTCTTACCTCTTTTACTTTCTGTTATTATTTTGATTCACTCGAAATATCTGTTAGTCTATTTCGGTTTCTAGTGATTGTGAATTGGCTATGAGAAATGAGGTTTCTTGTGTGATGATCAGTCTTATAGTCAAAACTTTTCATTTGAATTGTAGAGAGATCAGTATTAAAAGGTTGATCTCACCTATTGAAGGCATGAATGCATTGATTCCAACTCGAAAATTCTCTCTCTCTCTCTCAATTCCCTTTCCCTATTTGAATTCTTGGAGAAACCAGAGAGCTCTTTTCTATCGAGCTTGCACCTTGACAATTTGGTATTAGAGCGATCCAGGACAATTGAGCTGCGAGAAGATCCGGTGATAGCGGACGACACAAGGATGAAGAATATGGAGGCACAACTACACCAATTCGGGTCCACGATCTCAGACTTGCAGGCGCGGGTAGATCAAGTAGAATTATGATCAAATCGTAATCACGAGGCGATCATCTCCACTGACCGCAAATTGGATAGGGTGGTCAATCAGATCAGAGAAGAGGTAACAGCGCAGATCCGAGAGCAGCTACAAGGATTCATGGTTATGTTTGCGCGACAACAACCGATAAACTTCTCTCTAGATTTTCCACCCAGAGAGAGGGTGGATCTGATTCTTCCCAGCCATGGGATGAGTCATAGGACACTGGGAACCTCTGAGGTTGGTGAGGAGTCGGGGGAAATGGGAGAGAACGTGATCGACCGAAGGAAAGGAGGGAATGGAGGCCTTGGCCACCAGGGGATACCAATGCCAAAATTGGATATCCCCATATTTGATGGAAATACACCTCGATGGTGGATTAAAAGATGTGAGAGGGCCTTTGAGTAGTTTGAAATTCCGGAGCTCCAGAAGGTGGCTATGGCTATGACCTACCTCAACGTTGTTGGGGATGATTCGTATCAAGGATGGGCAAAGACAAGGGAGGAATGCCCCTAGGCAGAGTTTGCAACAAAACTCTGCGAGAGGTTTGGAGAAAGGGGAATGACTGATGTGGTGGAAGAGTTTAACAAGATCAGGCAGTGTGGATCGATGGCCGAGTACCAAAGAAGATTTGAGGAGCTGAAGGCGTTAATGCTCAACCATAACCCCTATCTCACGGAGGCTTATTTTGTCTCCAGTTTTATTAGTGGGCTTAATGAGGAGTTAAAGCCTATGGTGAGAGTATTGCAGCCACAAACTCTTAAGCATGCCACTGATAGTGCCTGATTGCATGAGTGGAGGCGCTCATGAAGAAGCAATAGTTTGTGAGTAAGGGAGGAACACACAATGTGTTAACTCCCGTGGGGAAGGCTCAGGTAAGAGAAAATTAGAATGGAGCACAAGGAAGGCGAAGTCTACTACCATCAGCTCCTAAAACTCAAGGGGAGAGACTGATAGAGCAGAGGAGGCAGGCCAACCTCTGCTACAAGTGTGGGGACAGGTACTTTCCAGGGCACCAGTGTAAGAAACAATTACTATTGCTAGATGGAGAGGAGGAGCTCTTGGAAAAAGAAGAGGTACTAGAGACCAACGAAGAAGGAGAGGAAGACAATGGTGAGATTTCACTACATTCCCTAAGGGCCTAGTTAACAATAAGATTATTAAAGTGGAAGGAATAGTGGGGCAATGAAAGCTTAGGATTCTTATACACAGTGGGAGCACCAACAATTTCATAGATGAAGAGACGGCTAAGAGGCTGAAGTGCTCACTAATTAACACTCAACCCCTCACAGTGACAGTTGCAAATGGAAGTAAAGTGGATAGTAAATCAGCTTGTGCAGGCTTTTGTTGGACCATACAAGGAGAGAGCTTCGAGACAGATCTTAGGTTGCTTAAATTGGGGGGCAGCGATATAGTCTTAGGAGTAGACTGAATGAAGCACGTGAGGCCCTATATGTTTTGATTTTAATAGGATGGAAGTGACCTTCGAGAAGAGGGGTAGAAGGTTGACACTAGTGGGAAGCAAGGAGGTGGGCATGTGTAAAATAATCACTGGGAAAAGGCTACAGAAAATACTCAAACGGAAGATGAGTAGGCTGTAGGAGCCAAGGGAACGAAGTGAATTGCTACTGGTGGTAAGCAACCCACACCAAATTGCTTGGGAGGTAAGACAACTTGACTCATTAGATTTACTATTGGTTGAATAGGAGGATCTATTCAAAGAGCCTACAACCCTACCTCCACCCCGAACCCATGACCACGCAATTAGCCTTAAACTCCAATCTGAACCTTGCAACTCCAAAGCCTATTGTTACCCCCTTGCCCAAAAAACTAAAATAGAAAGAATGATCAAAGAAATGCTAAAAAACTCTCTAATTCAACCTAGCCACAACCCCTTTGCATCCCCTGTGTTGTTGGTTAAAAAAAAGGATGGTTCGTGGCGCTTCTGCATGGATTACCGACAGTTGAACGCCATGACTGTCAAAGACGAATTCTCTATCCCACTTATCGAAGACCTCTTAGATGAATTGATGGGGGCAACTATTTTTTCCAAACTAGACCTTAGAGCTAGCTATCACCAGATTACGATGAGCCCAAAAGATACCCACAAGACTGCCTTCCGCACCCATTAGGGACATTACAAATTCTTGGTAATGTCTTTTGGCCTCACAAATGCACCCGCTACATTCCAATCTTTGATGAACCAAATATTCGAACCACACCTACGAAGCTTTACACTTGTGTTTTTTGATGACATTCTAGTGTATAGCTGAGACTTTGATCAACACCTTACACACCTAAAGGCTACTTTTGAGATCCTTAGAGTCAACAAACTGTACATTAAAAGGTCGAAGGGTTCATTTGCACAAAGACAAGTAGAGTATATAGGGTATGTTATTTCTGGTGATGGGGTCAGCACTGACCCTAGTAAGGTGCCAGCCATGAAAGAGTAGCCAAGACCTACAAACCTTAAGGCCTTAAGGAGCTTTCTCGGGTTGACATGGTACTACCGGCGATTTGTGAAGGGGTATGGTATAATAAGTCGGCCACTAACACAATTGTTGAAGAAGAATGGATTTAGGTGGGGACCGGAGGTTGAGGCAACACTTGAACACTTGAAGAAAGCCGATGAGTGAGGTGCCGGTGTTGGGGTTGCTAGATTTCAGCAAAACGTTTGTGGTTGAAACAAACGCTTGTGATAATGGGGTGGGAGTTGTACTGATGCAGGAAGGCAGACCCATAGCCTTTCTCAGCCAGGCATTGGCCCTAAGGCATGAAGGGCTAAGTATTTACGAGAAAGAGTTCGTGGCAATTCTATTGGCGGTTGAAAAATGGAAGCACTATCTAGAGGGAGGCCAGTTTATGATCAAGACTGACCACTAGAGTCTTAAGTACCTATTGTAGCAAAGACTCCACATGCAATTACAGAACAAGGGCATGGAAAAGTTAATGGGCCTTGATTATACAACAGAGTATAACAAAGGAAAGGATAATGTGGTGACAGATGCTCTATCTCGATGGATGGAGAAGGGAGAAACAACAGCCATTTTAGCAGCCATACCCGAGTGGTATCAAGAACTAACAAGCAGTTATGAGTTTGATGAGTCAGTTAAGGAGATATTAGAGCAATTGGTGTTGGACCCTAATAGCAAGAAGGGGTACACATTACAGAATGGGGTGCTAAGATATAAAGGAAGAATAGTGGTTGGAGATTGCCCATATATTTACGTTTGTTATGGTGTGTGATGCTTGTAAACGATGCAAATATGAAACGGTGGCCACACCTGGGCTCTTACAACCTTTGGACATTACAGGGCAAGCATGGGAAAGCTTGTCCATGGACTTTGTGGAAGGGCTTCCTAAGTCAGAGGGCAAGAATTGTATACTGGTAGTGGTCGATGGGCTCACGAAGTTTGCCCATTTCATAAGCCTATCCCACCCCTACACCACTCAAGAGGTTGCGAGAGTGTTTTTGGACCAGATTATCAAGTTGCATGGGGTTCCTAAAACTATTATCTCTGACCGTGACAAGGTCTTTACTAGTCTATTATGACAGACTCTATGGAAGAATATGGGAACCAAACTTAGCATGTCATCGGCTTACCATCCTCAAACGAATGGGCAGACTGAGAGGGTTAATCAATGCTTAGAAAATTACTTAAGGTGCCTAAGTTTTAAGCAGCCGAAGCATTGGTACAAGTGGTTGGCATTAGCTGAGGTGGTACAATTCCAGCCACCACAATTCCATACGAATGTCACCATTTGAAGCTCTTTTTGGGTATAAACCCCCCTTCCTCCCATTACCCCCTAAGTTTACTAAGGTGGCAGCAGTGGATGACTATCTTCAGCAGAGGCAAGGGATTTTTCAACAATTAAAGAAAGACTTAACTATGGCACGTAACAGAATGAAGCAACAAGCAGACAAAGGGAGAAGCGAAAGGGAGTTTTCAATGGGAGAACCAGTGTACCTAAAGCTGAAACCAACGCAGGTGAGGGCTGTGACCGAAGAGGCCACCACTAAATTAAGCCCGAGGTACTATGGTCCATTCTCTATCATAGTAAAATTGGGAAAAGTCGCTTATCAGCTCCAATTACCAAAAGGGTCTCTAATTCACCTGGTATTTCACGTGTCATTGCTTAAAAGATGCGTGGGAGACCAACCTACAAGTTCCAGCTTACCCACCAAAAGCCAAGGGAAGGAGTTAGCAAGGGAACCAGAAGCTATCTTAGACCGAAGAGTGATCTATCAGTAAGGGATTGCTCTAATGCAAGGGTTGGTGAAGTGGAGCCAATTAGCTACCGAAGACAGCACATGGGAATACCTCCCAGAATTGCTCAAGCAATTCCTGAGAGTTGCAAGTTTGCTTTGTATTTCTTAAGGACAAGAAAGTCTTCAAAGGGAGGGCAGTTGTCACGAGCTACTCTTAATACTTTTAAATTTTTGTTTGTAATTCGAAGAATTGATAGAATAAGGAGTAACTAACCGCACATGTTAATGGTAGTTGGAGGCAATATGAGCGAGAAGTTTTCTTTTCATTTGAATTGTAGGGAGATCAATATAAAAAGGCTGATCTCACCTATTGAAGGCATGAATGCATCGATTCCAACTCAGAAATTCTCTCTCTCTCTCTCTAAATTCTTCTATTCTTCCCCCTGAATTCTATCTCTCTCTTTCTTTCTCTGTTAATTCCCTTTCCCTATTTGAATTCTCAGAAAAACTCGAGAGTTCTTTTTTGTCAGGCTTGCACCTTGACAAGTATAAAACTTTCAAAACATAGTATAATTGCATCGTTTGTAGGAAAAGAAGAAAACATCAAAAAACTATTTATTTTCCTAACAAATGGACGGGCGAGATAAATCCAAATCATAGCAGTAAAGTACAAAAATGCCCCAAAGGAAAATTGGATTACTGAACATGATCAACTGCCAGAAAGAAAAGTACCCAATCAACATGTGACTCAAATGTAGCAGAGCAAGTTGCTCCATCTTCAGCCAGTGCCCATCTCTTTAATGTGCCATCACGGCTTCCAGTAAACAGGTAATCACATCCATCTATGGCTGAAGATTTCAACACAGCCAAACAATTCAGCCCTGCACAATGCTGCGGATGGCAAAACATTTTAAAATGGAATTAATTATAATATATTCCTTGTTTAACAATACTAGACAGTAAATGAAGGGGCATTCATTCCATTACCACACTGATAATATAGGTTTTAGTAGATAAAAGGCATAAATAATAAACTTGAATTACAGAGAAACACTTTAGAATCCAAAAGTTTTAAATTAAGTAAATTGAAGATCGAGTATGTGGAATTTAGGTTCAGTAAAAGTGGAATTTGTCAAGACCTTAGTCCTAACTGATGCTTCCTTAGAAGATAGAACTGGAAATTGAGGGAGAATTAGCAAAAATTGAGGGGGAACAGTCAAAATATTAGGGGGAACAAACTGAAATTAGAAAGAACTGACAGAAATGAGGGGGGGAAATCAAAGAGAATAATAGGGGAAAAATAGACAGAATTGAGGGAGAACAAAGAGACGTCAATAAATTTTTGATAACTCATAACACTGATAATCCGGCTATGAGGATTATGGCTGTATATATAAGCAGTCCACAATTCTATAGAGCAGTTACCACTCTACCACTACTAGTAACTGCCCCTTAATTACTCCACCCACTACCTCCCCACTACTCCATAACTAAGAATAATCAGATAATAAAAGCAATAACTAACTACTTCAGCAAAATAAGTAAAAATAGAAATAAAATAACAAGCTGGTCATGACATTCCCTCCCCCTTAAAAGATTTCTTGTCCCCAAGAAATCATGGTCATTAGTTACACCTTCATCAAATCCCTGCTTTTACCATCTGATTCATCCTTCTTAAACTGTACGGTGCATAATCCTTGATGGTGCGTAAACGATCAGCCAAGTCTATTGCCAGTCGAGGAAGAATGTTAACTTCTTTTTCCTCCTCCTCGCTGGCTCTATCCAGTAAATCCTCCATTACTAGCTTTGCATTGACCTCAAGTAATGGAGGAGTACCCATTCTATCAAGAATAGCAGGATTGAAATCTTCAGTTGATGTAATCATAACCTTCTCCAACGGCACAACTTCTTTTGCTACCTGCTTGCTACTGTACCCGAAGGGTCCATCTTCAACCAATATCTCTTCCAATGGTGTTGCAGTGATTTTTCCTGCAACTGCCATAGAGCAGTTTCCAACATTTTATCTTCTATGGAGCAGTTTCCAGTTCTATCTTCTATAGAGCAGTTTCCAACATTTTATGTAATTGTAAAATCCTTATAAAGCTAAAAGCGGAAGTTTTATTTGACAGTTACAAGCCATCTTTGTTTTATTACTCAAGAGTATTGGGCAATTAAGTGCCATTATGTGCAAAATATAAGCATAGCTGAGATGAGAATGTAATAGTGGGTGTGTGTGGTCATACATGAAAAACAAAATCATATCTAATAAGGTTGGACTAGCACCTATTGAAAAAGGGAACAAGAGCGACAATTAAGATGGTTTGAACATGAAAGAAGATAACTCAATAGAAGCACCTATAAGGCAAGTGGATGAAATGGAGGAAGTTCGTAGCAAAAGAGGATAAGGAAAACCAAAGAAGATCTGGTGGTGCCCTTAAACAAGATATAGGATATAATGGCCTTACAGAGAATATAGCCATAAATATGATGTAGGTTTAGCATTCATAATGATGACCCCACCTAGTGGGATTAAGATATGATTGATATTGTTGTATTACGAGAAAACAAGAACACAGCCTAGTACATGTAACAGTAATATGATTGCATTAGCAATCCATACACAAATTTTTCAAATTCAAACACAAGTCAATAATACAGAAAAAGTTTCTTTTTTCTTTGGGGGGCGAGGGTACTAACAAAACCCTTTTACATGGGGTGGATAATGAGGGACTAATTATACAAACAGAGTTCATTCTTTTACTACTTACTAACCAAAAAAACATGCTTACAAACAAAACTTCATCGTGGCATAACTATACTTTATTAACAGGAGCATTGATGTCGTATTATCATTCCTTAGATTATCACAACAACTCAAGTTGATCATTATCCTAAAAAGTATTTGTTTTTAACACAATAAATCAAATTGAGAACAAACATCAGAATAGAGAGAATTACCTTTGTGTCATCAGCATCGTTCAACACGTAAGTCAGCCTCTTCTCCTTACGGGGACGAACTGAATTATTGTTCCCTGCACTGCCCACTCGGTGCATTGCAGAAAACCCTTGACCAGATCTTAGTAAGGCACAAAACAAATGCATAAGTACAAAGAATTGTGTCATCTAAACAACTTTAGGAACTAATCCTCAAGTCTGCAGCTGTAAGTTTTCAATTGCTACAGGCATATAAAACCAACTTCTACTGTCAGAGCATGATTTTGCAACAGTTTCAGATTTTTACTAGAACAGCAACAAAGAAATAACTTAAGTGTACGGTATCAAATAACAGTGCAATAAAGTCATTTATGTAACAGTATCAGGGATCAAGTCCCCTTATTGTCTTGCATAGCCACTCCCCTGGCAGGATATAGAAAATCGAATACACATGACCCATATTGTTAATCACCAACATTATGTAAACACATACAAAGAGAGACAAGACACGGCCAGCAACTCCAGTTAGACCAAACAAGCCACTACATGTTCTTCAGTTTTTTCTTTTCCCCAGACAAGTACTACAACTGTATGTATTAATTTTACAGAAAATATGTTACTTACAGATCATTTCAGTACTTATCAATGAAGCATTGGTTCAATGGCAAAGCAGAGGCCCTGGGAACCTTTAAGTCCCAGAGCCAGTTCCTGGTGCAGGTTTTCTCAGGATTTTTCTCCAACTTGTTGGATTTGGCTTTGCAATTGTTGTGCTTTGATGAATTGTACTTTAATGATTCAATTGATTGATTGTACTCTTAGAATGTACACTGTACCCATAGGGGAGAAAAAGGGAGAGAGAGAGAGAGAGAGAGAGAGAGATCATTTTAGGACTTTAAAGGCCCTTTAACAATGGCCCGACTTTGGGTATGCCCAAGTTCATAACCACAATCCTGACCGCACTAAAAGATGCTCCATTAACAACAATGACAAAACCTAAAGGATAGATACATAGATTATTAAACTATAGGAACATGGCTCTGATACCAACTTTGTCACAATGCCTAACCCTTGCCCCTTGGCAGACCATTGGCTCACCAAGGTCAAGCAAGCCTATACAGTACCATCAAAATTCATCCCAACTAACATAAATGAAGACAATACATAAAACTTGATTGTTATTAAAATTAAGTCAACATACTAACAACCCTGCCTGTGAATAACATAGCTAAATACTAAGAATGTCTAAAATAAATGAATAATTGTTGTCCACGTGTACAAATGCAGGGCCAACAAAAGGAAATAGATCTGAACTATCTAAAATTCTCAAAAAGGTTTGATTTGTCAATTCTAAATTCAACCTATGATCTGAAATAGAGATAAAATGAACACTGATTGAGTCAAAAAAAGAAAAAAAAAACTCAGCCAATAGACAACATATACCACGATGAAACTGTTGGATGGAATTAAGAAGCAAAAGACAAGAAGACTTTCAGCTAAAGAAGGAGTCTAGTAGATATAGATAAATTGGAGTAGATAATGTTAAATTTATATAGTGTAAATCTTGTTGCAAAGCTGGATTTAATTCCTAAGTTTTAGGAGATAGCTTTCCTATTTTTTAGGAGATAGATATTCTAAATCTTCTCCTATTTTCTAGGAGGAAGAATAGGATCCTAAGCTGTATATAAACACCTCTCGTGAGTTTAATCAATTATTCAAGTCTTTAATCTTTCTAAGACTTGCTTCATGGTATCAAAGCTTTGTTCCGATTTTCTATAATCAACATTTCATTAGCTGCAATCGAGAACATGGCAGATCATCATCAAAATCCTACTCTAACTGAGGCATCGGCCACAAGCTCTCCGAGTGTTCTTCCTCATCTTCTTTCTATAGCGAGTTATTCCTATAGTCCGATTGATCACCATCCACTACAAATCACTCACCATAAACTAAATGGGAGTAACTTTAGGGAGTGATCTCAATCTGTGATGTTGGTTATCAAAGGGAAAGGAAAATCTGGTTACTTAACTGGGTCTATTCCTTCTCCATCAACAACAGAAGCTACATATGGTGTTTGGGAGGTTGAAAACTCCACCATAATGACCTGGTTAATAAACTCAATGGAGCCTAAGATTGGTAGGGCTTATCTATTTTATAAAACTACAAAAGAGGTGTGGAATTCGGTCCAAGAGATGTACTCGGACCTGGAGAATTCATCCCAATGCTTTGAGATCCGATCTGCCATCAGAACAACTCGCCAAGGTATTTTAACTGTTACTGATTATTTTAATCTTCTGATTGAGCTATGGAATGAGATGGATCTTTTCTACATTGTTAATTGGAAGTGTTCAGAAGATAGTGATCTATATAATAAAATGATTGAAAAAGATAGGGTGTTTGATTTTCTCAATGGGTTGAATATGGAGTTGGATGAAGTTAGAGGGAGAATATTGGGGACAAAGCCCTTGCCCTCCCTCAAGGAGGCTTTTTCTGAGTAAGAAGGGAAGAGAGCTGGCGCAGGGTGATGTTAAATCAGCAAAGTGAAGTTGCTATGACCAACCAAAACTCAGCTCTTGCTACATTTACACGGGAGGAATCTCTACCAAAGAATCCAAGAAGGGACAAACAGTGGTGTGACCACTGCAAGAAGCCTTACCATACCAAGGAGACTTGCTGGAAACTCCATGGCAAACCAGCCAACTGGAAGCCACGAAACAAGAAGGAATCTGCACGATCAGCTTATGTAGCAGAAGTACCAACAGAAGCTGGAAAAAATACCAACTTAAATCTGACCGAGGATCAGATTCAAGCCTTGTATAGGCTCCTTAACCAAGGTACAACATCCTCCAACCCTCCTAAGGCATCTACTGCAATTCAAGGTAATTTTTCCTACTCTTTAGTTTCAAAAAGGCTTCCTAAGAATTGTTTGGATAGTAGACACCGGTGCATTCGATCATATGGCTACTTCAACTTCCTACATGACAGAATATATACCATGTACTACCTCTATTGAGATCTCTATGGCCAATGGAACTACTTCTCCTGTTATGGGGTTTGGGACTATTTGTATTTCTGGACTAAAATTGAAATCAATCCTGCATGTCCCTGGTTTACAATGCAATTTATTATCAGTCCATAAGATTACCTGAGATATGAACTATTATGTCACCTTCTTCCCTTCCTATTGCGTGTTTCAGGACCAAGCCTCGGGGATGATGATTGGCAATGCTAGAACAAGAGACGGCTTATACTACTTCATAGAGGATACCTCAGTTTCTGCAGCAAATAAGGCTGGTTTAACAGCCACTGCTAATGCCAAAATTATTTTATGGCATAAAAGATTAGGACATCCAAGTTTTTCTTACTTATAGTTTTTGTACCCTCAGTTTTTCATCAATAAAAATCAGAATTTTGCATGTGAGCAGTGCACTCTTGCTAAACAAACCCGGGCCTCCCATCCTATTCAATCCTATAAACCATCTATTCCTTTTCATTTAATTCACAACGATATTTGGAGACCATCTAAACACCCAAATATTTCTGGTTCTCGATAGTTTATTATATTCATTGATGATCACACCGGGGCTTGTTGGGTCTACCTAATGCAAAAAAAATCAGAAGCTAGTTTTATCTTCAAGAAATTTCATAAACTGGTCTTGAATATATGTCAAACCTCCATTCACATCCTTTGAACCGATAATGGTCAAGAATATTTCTCTCATGACCTTACAAACTATCTCTCAGAACATGGTATTTATCATCAAAGTTCATACCCTTATACGCCACAACAAAATGGCATTGCAGAAAGAAAAAATAGGCACATCTTAGAGGTGGCCCGAGCAATGATGTTTACTACAAATGTTCCCTATTTTTACTGGGGAGAAGCTATGCTTACAGCAGCTTCTTTATTAGTACTTTCCAAAAAATGTGTTCCCTAATTCTATTTCTCCTAAGATCTTTGGTTGTGTTGTGTACATACACAACCATAGTCCTTCCCGTACCAAACTTGACCCAAAGGCCATCAAATGCATTTTTATTGGGTATTCTCCTTCCCAAAAAGGTTATAAGTGTTATTGTCCTAACACTCGAAAGATCTTTGTGACCACCGACGCTACATTTTATGAATATCTCTCCTTGTACCAATCATCTGGTATTCCTACTGTCACTCAGCCCTTCCCTTCCCACTTACTCTCCATTGATCATCTATTGCCAGTATGCTCTCAAGGGGGAGAATTACCACCTGAGAGCATACTGGCAGAACAATCTCAGTCATCACCTATGCCAAATAAAGCCATCTTTCCTAAACCCATGTCCTGTTCTGATGCTGATAATCCACCACCTGGCTTAAGGGATGATAATCCTTTATTGGTGTACTCAAGACGTCCTCAGCCTAAACATTGCCAATCATCACTTCCAGAAGCTGGTCAAGAAACTGGTTCAACAAAGGACAACTTACAAAGGGATGAGACAGAAGAAACTGACCAGCCTGCCAGTGGCCAAGATGATCTTGATTGGGCTATGCCAATTGCTCTAAGGAAGGGGGTAAGATCATGTGTAAAGTACCCCATGATTAATCATCCGTCTTATTCTAAATTGTCTCCCCAATTCAAAGGTTTTGTGGCACGAATTGACAGCATCCGAGTACCAAAAAATGTTCAAGAAGCTATGAGTGATCCCAAATGGAAGAATGCTATTATGGAGGAAATGAATGCTCTTATAAAAAACAATACTTGGGACGTTGTTACATTACCTGCTAACCAGAAAATAGTAGGATGCAAATGGGTTTTTTCAGTGAAACACAATGCTGATGGAAGTGTGGAACGATACAAGGCCAGGCTGGTAGCCTAAGATTTCACACAGACCTATGGGATTGACTATGAAGAAACCTTTGCTCCAATGGCAAAGCTTAATTCTATTCAGGTACTAATCTCTCTTGCTGTTAATTTGGACTAGCCCCTGTTTCAGTTTGACATTAAAAATGCTTTTTTAAATGATGACTTTGATGAGGATATTTACATGAAGATGCCTCCTGGTTTTGAACAAAGTACTGGTTATGATACAGTGTGCAAGCTGAAGAAATCTTTATATGGACTTAAACAATCCCCACGAGCATGGTTCAAGAAGTTTAGTATGACTCTAAACCGGGTAGGATATAAACAAGGGCAAGCTAATCATACCTTGTTTATAAAACACACGGCAAGAGGAAAGAAAATTATATTAATTGTGTATGTTGATGATATTATTGTGACAGGAGATGATTTGCAGGAAATTGAGAGCTTAAAACAACAATTAAGGGCAGAATTTGACGTAAAAGATCTAGGAATCATGAGGTATTTCCTAGGAATGGAGGTTGCTAGGAGCAAGGAAGGTCTTTTCATCTCACAACGAAAGTATACTTTAGATTTACTAAAGGATACAGGTATGATGAGATACAAGCCAACTGGAACTCCCTTAGAGAAGGGCTGGAAAAATGATGAGGAAGGAAAGGATATTCCGGTAGACAAGGAGAGGTACCAACGATTGGTTGGAAGGCTCATATATTTGTCACTAACAAGACCCGACATAGCCTATGCAATCAGTGTGGTAAGTGAGTATATGCACTCTCCTACTCAAAAACATTTACAAGCAGTGTTTCATGTTCTTAGGTATTTAAAAGGAACACCTGGAAAGCGCCTATTATTCCGGATGACCAATGAAATAGGGATAGAAGGCTTTGTGGATGCTGATTGGGCTCGTGAGGATAGCAGGTCAACCTCAGGCTATTGTACTAAGCTATGGGGGAATGTGGTGACATGGAGCAGCAAAAAACAATCAATGGTAGCTCGCAACAGTGCTGAAGCTGAATTCAGAGCCATAGCCTGTGGAATTTGTGAAGTAATTTGGTTGGAAAGACTGATTAGGAGATTTAGGGATACCCTTAACTCAACCAACCAAGGTTTATAGTGATAGCAAATCAGCTATAAGCATTTTAAAGAATCCAGTACAGCATGACCGGATGAAGCACGTGAGAATAGACCGAAGTTTCATAAAGAGAGAGATAGAAGAAGGAGGGATCAGTTTGTTCTATATTCCTACAAAAAAAATAGATAACCGATGTTCTCACAAAGGTTGTTGCAAGACCGAGCTTTGAAGAATTAATTGGCAAGCTAGAAATGACGTGCATCTATTCACCAGCTTGAGGGGGAGTGTTGGACGGAATTAAGAAGCCGAAGACAAGAAGACTTTCAGCTAAAGGAGTCTAGTAGATATAGATAAATTAGAGTAGATAATGTTAAATTTATATAGTGTAAATCTTGTTGCAAAGCTGGATTTAATTCCTAAGTTTTAGGAGATAGCTTTTCAATTTTTTAGGAGATAAATATTCTAAATCTTCTCCTATTTTCTAGGAGGAAGAATAGGATCCTAAGCTATATATAAACACCTCTCGTGAGTTTAATCAATTATTCAAGTTTTTAATCTTTCTAAGACTTGCTTCAGAAACTAGGACAAGCAAATGCGCAAATTTGCAAGAAAAGTTTTCCTTTGAAAATATGAAAGAAAATATATTCCTCTTTTTAAAGCTTTTTTCCAATTTCAAGAAAATCCCCCCCTTTTCAAATATTAAAAAATTTCCATGATTTTTTGTTTCGTAGGAGTACACTAAGCAAAAATGAATCCATCATTGCTCATGCCAACATGTAAAAGCTTTGCCAGTGGTTGCACCAAAGTATATAAACTGTCCTTGTGTTTTCAGACACATGAGGTTAGCAAAACCGTGTTCATTGAGGTCAAATCAATATGAACCAAGATGCTCAAGTGTCTACTACCATTAGATATGCAATTTATTACATATATCTTGCAACAACACCATAGCAATTTCATGTGATCAATAAATCGTAATAGGATGAATAGCAAGGGCTTGCCCCAATTTCTTAAGCTCTAACAATTTAGAGACAAACAATTTCTTTTTCAAGGTAGACAGGCGGCATAAAACTTGTCAGACCAAACATTATAATTTCTAGACAAATGTTATTGCATACATTTTCATAGTAGTAGATTCCAACATATGCAATCACATTGAAAAAATAAATAAAAGATTTATTCATGCATGAGGATAAAAACAAAATAAAACCATGCACAGTATAAATTGTCTACTTGCGACAAATGCATCCAATTTAAACTGTGTAAGTAGAATTGGAATTAGGTGCATTAAAGCTAAACATTATCAGAATTGTAACTCCAACAATTCCTAGCTCCTAATTATTCTTTAAGTTCCAATTCAAATTAATGAAATCATGAAAGTAATATTAGTAACATAAAAATTACGCATGCTAGTTTCCGTGCATGTGCTAAAATAACTTTGAAATTTAAATATTACCCAAAACTAGGTTTGGCGTCCATGTTAAAACAATTTCGAAATTGATTTTAACACAAAAATGGGTAAAATCAGTTGTTTTATGATAAAAAATAAAAAATAAAAATTTTTGAGAAACGGATACTATGGTTGGGAAGATTTTGGGGTCTGTTCCAGCAAGTCAGGCCATGGTCCTGGTTCTCAATTTTAGTTTCGGGTGAAAATCTGGATCACAGTTTTGGAGTCAAATTTCCACTGTTTCTGGTTGATCAGGTCATGGGCGAAATTATCTGGACTTTTCAGATAAACTTCTGAAGGCAATCAGATGAATCTCTATTTTAATCGGTGGTCAATTGATTATTTGTGTAAGGGTTAGCAGAGGTACGCGAGGAGAAGGAAAGAAAGATTTATGACTTTAACACCGTACGCGAAAAAGGTTACTGCCGATAGTGACCCTCTCGGTTATGAGGGATAACAAGGGAGGAGAAGAACTCAAGAAAATAACATAAAAGAGAATACTCACCAACGGCTGTCTTGTACCAGTAGGCGTCGATCTCTTCTCTCGACGGTCTCCTTCTTCCTCTTCTCTCAACTAGTTGAAAACAAGTTCTTATACCCGCGTACCAATAATCTCAACATATCACTTTCAATTCAGCATAAACACCCTTTCTTGCATTCGAAACCCTATATAAATACGTGAAGCTGGAAACTGGCATCGAAATGTGGACTAATAAACCCAATTCTATCTTCAGAACATTCAAGGTCCATACCATGTAGAAAAATGTAAATGAAATGTATACATACTCATCTATGTATGTACGTGTGTGCGTGTGGGTATGCAGAGAGAGAGAGGGAGAAAGAGAGAGATACCAGAAAAAAAAAAAGGATGAGATGCGATCTACGAGGAGATACAAACAAAGTTCGATCGGAGCTGAAAACTTCGTATGAACCCCCCAAAGTCCAACACGAATGAAATTGATCGAATAAGATCAATAAACAACAAATTGGCGTCTCTACAAATAACGGACAGCAAACCCTAACTTGGAAATTCGAATCGGGCGATGAATCAGAAGGTTAACGCGTGTGCTGCCTTGCCATCGAAATTCCAGTAGACGAAGCAGGGAGAGATGGAGAGAGAGAGAGAGAGAGTGGCAGAGGAGTTGGAAGGATAGAGAGGGAGGGGGAAAGAGAGAAGAGAGGTGAATTGGTTGTGCTCTCGGTCGAATAACCCTTTTGACTCGGTTATTTGGGGCTTTTATTGGGGCTTCTATCGGGGGTAGTTCCGTCCTTCAAAAAATGAACGGGTAACCATGTCCATGACTGATCTGACCCTTCTCCAGCCTCCAGCCTCCAGCCTCCAGCCCAGAAACCTACTCGCCGTGACAAATTGCACTTGCCTTGCCCCCTCCCATAAATAGATGACAGCTACCATTTTATATTTGGTTTAACACATTTTTAAATATATTTTTTAATCTTTAAAAAAAATTGAATTTATAATTCTTGAAAACACAAATTTGATATTTAACTTAAGTAAAAATTAAAAATTTATTACAATTTATCTCTTTTATTCAAATCGGGTATAGTAGTTGCACAAGAACGATAATCTTAAAAATTATTAATTATTGACCATTACTGAAACAAATAATTTTAAGACAAGATTTTAATTAAATTAACTAAAATAATAATATTTGATCATTAATTTTTCACAATTCCTTTTAAGACAACGCAAATAGAGAAGGAAAAATAATTAAAAGGTAAATTAAACAAGAAAATGATAACAAAAGTGATTTGTTGTTGCACGGGACGTGCAAGTTATCAAAAATTATAAATTTTATCAAATTAATTAATTATGATAATTAATAAGTAATATATTTTTTGTTGGAGCTAATAAGGTGTGTTAAATTTTATGGTGTTTTGTGTCAGGGATACAGAGAGTATATATATATATATATAAAAACTTCACTGGAATGATTCGCCTAATATCAAAACAACCCACTTGATACAAAAATATTAGTTCTAATCCATTACAGTACAAGAAACATAAATTGTATACTTAACTACTATTATAACAGTTGATATTATCGGTAACAGAACCTCATAACTAGCAACAACAAATGAACAATAGTAGAGATTACCAAACCGAACAGCAAAACAGGAAAGACAGTTGAACAGCAACACTCGCAGCTGGAACGACAAGGAAACAGGAACAAACTTTTGGAATGTGAAGGAGACAGGAACATAAGTAGGTCGAGTCGCGCTTTGCGCTATCCTGAAGACAGTTAGCGCCCTACACCGGCAGCAAGCAGACTGCGGCGACTATTTCAGCAGGATGAAACGATCTCTTCGGTGAACGACAATCACAAACGACTGGAGCTATTAGAACTCAGGACATGCTCACTCTTAGTGATAGAAAACTTGAGAAAACCAAACTCTTCCAAAGTTCAAAGAATAAACACAAGTCTTAAAACTCAAAGAAAATCAAGTATCTTCAAAACTTCTACATGCTTAGGGAGTTTAGGTAAATATATATAAGCTTGATGAACTTGGAGACCAAGCAAAGCTTAAACTTGGAGATTAAATAAAGCTAGAACTCGGAGACCAAGCAAAGAATAACTTGGTAGGAAAGACACCAAGCTTATAGGGGAATAAAAACAAAACTTGAAAGGAAAGTCGCGAACTTTCCAGATGGGTCACCTATCATTGGATTACCATAGGTTAAGCACGCTTAACTTGAAAGTTATTTGTCTACATTCAACCCATCAGGGTAAGTTGTTATGATCCTTCATGTCCCTCGATAGGGGATGTTACAAGCGGTATCAGAGCCAACCCTCGAGCCTTTGAGCGTGGTGGTGGGGCAAACCTCAGCGAGTATGCTGAGTCCCTAATAGGGGTACGTGTAGGCATCTTAGGCGAATCCCACATTGGCTATGCAAAGGAGGAGATCTGGGACCGGTTGTAAGGTCGCATGACGAGGACGTCACGTGCTTAAAGGGGGAGAATGTAATACCCCAAGAGCCCAGAGAAATTAGTATATATCGAGAATAGTGTAAGAAAAGAACAACACCAACTTAATACCTTTTGAGCTGAATGTTGATAAAGAATTTCGGGGTTAAGCGTGCTTAAACTGGAGCAGCTCAATGATGGGTAACCCCTTGAGAAGTTCGTGTAGGTTCATTAGGGTAAGTTATTCCGGTCCTTCTTATCACTCGATGTAGAATATTACAGGAATAAAAATAAAGCTCGAAAGAAAAGCCCCACACACACTCACTTCCAACATTTTATTCTTTATTTTTGTATTAATCTTTTATTAGAATGCCATGCATTGATTCATGAATCATGCTAGATGTAAACCCATTTTGTACATCTTAGGCTACATAAGAGGGTATTATGACCAAAATACCCTGCACCTCTATGCGCCTCATGAGGGGTATTTTTGTTATAATACCCCCTTATGTAGCCAAAGATGTATAAAATGGGTGCACCAATAGCATTTTCCTTGATTCATTATAAAAAAAAAATTAATTTGTAACTATGTAAATACATAAACTAATCTATAATTTTAGCAATTAATTAATTAAGAGTTAAATGTTTAATTAATTAAAGATAAAAAAAAAAAAAACATAGCGAGAATAAAGCGGCCCATCCGGTGGGCGAAGTAAACTTGTGTCCGCGAAACACTGCTCAGCTTTATTTGCGCTTCCGTCTGTCCAAATTCACCCTTCGCGATTCAACACTCGTAATCGAACCATCAATCCCCTTCCGCCGTGAAACACGCTGTTAGTTCTTTCTAGTCTCCGATGGCTTTATCGTCATCGTCGGCGGGGGCGGCGAAGGGCGTCGTGATTTCTGTGCCGGCTCTGGTGATCTCCGCGGCCGCCGCGGCCACTGTCTTCTTCTTCCTCTTGTCTTCTCTCTCTCCTCCTCCTCCTCCTCCTCCTCCTTGCTCTTGCCCCTCCCCGACAGACATTACCTCCTCTGCACGCGGCAGAGCGGAGCGGATCTCGCCGACTCCGGATGATATAGAGTGGGTGAAGGTGCAGATCCAGGCCAACGGGCTGCATATGCAGGATAACGTGTTGCGGAAGGGCATTAACCCTCGCACTCGCGCTCAGCAGCTCCAAGATCTCGTTCAGTTAGTGATTCTCCTCTCTCTCTATGTATGTTTGTCTGTGTAGAATTTATAGGAAACTATCGTTTTGGATTTTCCGAACTTTCGTTGGTTCGAGTATTTTTGAGCTCGATTTGTTCCCGTTTATCCAAAAGGTTTTTTTCGATTACGTGATTAGTCATTCTGAACTCGTTGTATTAGTGCTTTATCCCATGGTTCAGAGCTTGTTTATAGCTTGCAAGTCATAATTTGGAATTTCTGGATGTTTGTATACAATAAAGATCTTTCTCCAGGATAATTACATTAGACTTCCTGTATATGCTTAATAAAAAAGCGTGATTTACTGAAACGTTAACCAAAAGCACGGTTCTTTATCTCTATAAGGATATACTACGGTCCATTTAGGTGAAAATGCAGTCCCTACTTTGTAGATTCATAGTTTGAATCCCAGTCTTCCCATCTGAAATGCTAACCAGGATACCATTAACTCCAATTTTGGTATCTTTGTCAAATAAGAAAAAAAAAAAAGAAATGAGAAATCAATAAAACCTTCTCCCAACCATTCTACTTCTGTGGGGATCTTACTCCCCATCTGTCTGTGTATCATCATGACCCCTGTTCAGTTTTTGAGTTCACATGACAGACTTTTTCACCCAGAATCTGCACTGTAGTCCATTCATAGGCTTGATCAAGAATTCTGCTTTGTAGTGTGAAATTCAGGTTATGTATCTCCATTGCCAAATGTCAATAATATGTATCTAGGAATATTTTTCCGTAATATTCCTAGTTGGGCACAATCGTGTTCATATCTTCAGGTTACTGATTTCCAATTTTTTCTCATTGGTTATAAATATGTGTTCTACTGAACCAAAAACATAAAAACAAAAAGCAGTGATTGCTCTTTCTGGAGTACGAATTAAGTCTGTAGCTTCAAGGATTTGAATTCCCATCTTCTGGTCCTAGAATATGTATACTTGGAGTCAAGTTTCTCCGTCAATCAAACAGTGATTTCTGTTTGTATGGACCTTTGTATTACTTTGGAAACCAAATGCTCATCCATACATCTCCATGTATGTCTGTATTTGATTTTAAGTTTATAAACAAGCCTTGTGCTCCTAAAACATGGATAAGTGTGAGCCTCAGTTTCTGTATCTTCATCAAATAGTGGCCTTCTAGTTATGTCATCCGTTCCAATATTTTGAATGTTATTGCATCTTTCTTAGTTTCTTTCCACATCCCCTGTTATACTGACACAAAGTTCCAGTACATTTATTGGTTTGTCATTCAGAAATTTGATTTAAATTTTTCCAATTTATAGATTCAAGGGCATATCGCACTATGAAGGAGAGGATTCAAACAATCATACAGCTCTACCTTGTCCTGGGGAGCTTCTTGTGGAAGAGCATCACAGCAATTATGGGGAGCCCTGGGCTGGAGGCCGAGATGTGTTTGAATTCCTTGCAGAGTCTTCCCACCTCACACCAGATGCTCATGTTCTTGAGATTGGATGTGGAACACTTCGCGTTGGCTTGCATTTCATTAGGTACCTGAATCCAGGAAACTTCCATTGTCTGGAGAGAGATGAACTTTCTTTAATGGCTGCATTTAGGTATGAGCTTCCATCCCAAGGTTTGCTGCATAAGCGCCCTCTGATTGTGAAAGGTGAAGATATGGAGTTTACTAAGTTTGGATCTGGAATGTACAATTTGATCTATGCTAGTGCTGTTTTCCTTCACATGCCTGATAAGCTTGTTTGGGTTGGATTAGAGAGATTAGCAAACAAATTGAAGCCTCATGATGGTCGAATCTTTGTGTCCCACAATATAAAGTTCTGTTCACGCTTGGGTGGTGATGAATGTACAGAGAGATTGAACGCTCTAGGTCTTGAATATCTTGGGAAGCACACGCATAATAGTTTACTTTTCAACCACTACGAGATTTGGTTTGAGTTTAGGCGATCTAAGGGATAGAATCTGGAAGGCAGTTTATTTTCGTGAAGTTCTGAGTGCTACTAATACAGATGGATGCCATGAATCAGCAAACTGAGATGATGGATTCTCCTGTCACCTCTCATTCTCTGGGTATCAGTTGTGGAAAATTTAAGTTTCAAATTACATTAGTACTCGGCAATAGAAGAGGGAGGCTGATTCGATGGCCCTTTTATTCAGGATATTTATGACAAGGATAAGTAATCTGCATTTGGGACCAGTAATTGCTTAGCTTTGTATTGGTCAAAGTGAAGACGTCCAGGTAGTGTACACTGATTAAAAGGCAACAGAGATGTGTTCTGATTGTTACAGTGTAATTTAATATTTATCTGATTCAGAATGTGTAGACCGTTCCATAGAATCACAGTGTAGGCCAAGAGATCCAGTATAACTTATGGGTTCAAACTGGGGGTTTTTGTACGTTGAACAACTTGTATATCTCTCTGGTCATTCAAATGGATGGCTCTATTTGGTTTATCCGTGCAAGTGATCTCTGTGTTTCGTGCCTCTGCTTCGAAGATCCTTTACAAAGGGCCGTTTCTTTTCAAGTTCATTTACTTTGTGGAATACTATTATTATTATGGCCACTTTTATTTTTCTGCTTTTCATGTTGAAAAATAACTGAATTTTCAGGGAAAGTTGCATCTACTCTCTGAAATAAATTTATCTATGGTCCAGTCACCAGCGTGTAGATACCTCTTGTATCTATGCAGTTTTTCTTTGATGACATGACACCAGTCGCAATTTCTTTGTTTTGTGAAGATTTCATTTATTTTTGTTATTTCATTAGGGTTTATTATTATTTGTTAAATATATATATATATTTTATGATGATAAGCTTATTCTTTTAAATCCAAGTATCACACGAGTTATACAAGTGTTTGAAACAAATGGATTTAAAGTTGAAAGTCCGAAGTCCGAGCCCATCAATGCTTGGGTCAGATCAACGCTTGAAATGAGAATTGTTTATTTATTATTTACCTATTATTATTATTATTATTATTATTATTATTATTCATACGTCAACGCTTTGCCGATCTATTTAACAGCATTATTATTGATTCAGTGAGCAGGACCATCAATTAGTCACCTAACCATGAATTCTCCGTCACCGGCCGCCATCACTCTCCGTCCGTTCAGACTAGCGGACGTCGATGACTTCGTATCATGGGCCGGCGACGATCGAGTGATCCGATGGCTCCAGTGGACCACCATTACCTCCAAAGAAGAGGCTCTCGCCTTCATCAAGAACGTCTGCATCCCCCACCCTTGGCGGCGCTCCATATGCGTCCACGACCGTAACGTAGGATTCGTATCCATCTTCCCGGGATCCGGCGACGACCGGTGCCGGGCGGACATCGGCTATGCGGTGGCGGTGGAACAATGGGGGCGGGGAATCGCCACGGAGGCGGTGAAGATGGCGGTGTCTCAGGCGTTCCAGGACTTGCCCGATCTGGTGAGGCTGCAAGCTTTCGTTGACGTGGAGAATAGGGCGTCGAAGAGGGTTCTTGAAAAGGCTGGGTTTCTGAGGGAGGGGCATTTGAGGAAATACAGCTATCATAGGGGCGATCTTAAGGACGTGCTTGTCTACAGCATTTTGCCTAAGGATATCAATCGTCACTTCAACTCCACACCCGTGACCATGACACCATGAGCGCAGTCCGATGGTACTTATCCATCTCCTGAGATTTGATTTCCCCTCCACGCTCCACTTGTCGCAAGGGGATTATGTTTTTTTCACCATAAAAATGTTAACTTGGACTCAAAGTCTTTGTGATAGGAAGGGCTATAATATTAGCCTTCTCTATTGCCAGAACTCAAATTTGAATGTGTACTGTTACGTATATAATTTGTTAAGTGTATATCTGAAAAATAATAATAATTAGAGTATTGATATTTTATTTACACACGATGCAGAGAAATGGGAGATTTACTCCCACCTTTTTATAGTTATTCACGTTGAATAATATAATAATTTTTATAATAATAAAATTTAAAAAAAGTCTTGTGTTTGTTAAAGAATAATGATAGATTCCATGATGAATAATGATATATTGTCAAATTTGTGAGCCAAATATGTTAATATTTAATGGGAAATACCTATTGCAATTTATTACATTTTTAATATTCAATAATAAGTTTTTAACATTTATTTACCAATTAATACGCAAGGACCAATTCGTCAATTTTCTCATTCCATCCCTGCATGTAATTTGACAATCATTAGAATAGTAAAATTACTTACGCAGCCCGCAAATTTAGACATCACTGTCTTTCGATGCAATCAATGCATTAGATAAAGTCAGATCTTATCCATTAATCTTATCCATCTATCGCCATGTAAGGCTGTTACAATTCATGTTAATGTCTAAGACAGCCCTGTAAAAAGAAATTGACGAAATTATGCGAACAGCAAAACACACGCCTACTAGAAGCATGCATCCCATCCCACGAAAAAGGAGGGGCGGCGGCGGCGACGGCGACTTTGTAATAAACCAGAACACGAAACAGCTGCTGCTGCTGCCCGTTTCAGCAAAGAACCACAAGCACGATGATAAAATCATTTCTTTATTCTTTTTGAATTTTAACAGTTTGCGAGTACCAACCAACAAAAGGGTTATCATCTACACGTGCGTCTTAACCTCTCATTCATTCTTCTTGAGGTATCAAAACTTGAAACTATGCACACAGAAAGCTGTACAGAAAAGGGCATATATATATATAAATATAATATAATATATAATGTATATGCTGCTGCCACACCACTCGATCATGTATATGTTGCCTAAATTTGACCACTGAATGCGTTTCTTTTTCATCTTTAAAATCCTTGCACAAACCCAGGCAGGCCAGCACCCTAACAAGGAAAGAAAACCCCGAAAGCCTCTCCTCCGCTAATTTGATTCACACGTCAGGGATGAGACATTTCATTTCATGGAGTAGTAGCATTCACTGAGATCTCTTGCGAGAGGGGTGAACTTTGCTGCTGCTCGAAATTTGAAGGTACGGCGGCCAGATGCTGCAACGGCTTTAGAGCCACGGTGAGCTGAGCAAACGAAGGCCGCAAATTTGGATCACTGGACATAATTGCAAAGAAAGAAATAGTTTACTAGATGGATTTGAGGGCATAGAATTTGAGTCTTTTTTTAAGTGTATTTAAAACATACGTCTGCCAGCATTCCCAAATAATCCGAGCAACTATGGGATCAACATCCTTGGGAATGTCAAGACGGCGATTCTGGAAACCTACTGCACCCACAACTTGCATTGGGTTCATTCCCTTCCATGGTAGCCTTAAGGTTGCGAGCTCCCATAAGATCACACCAAAGCTATATACATCGCACCTGCAGAATAACCAGAAGCAGAATTACAGCTAGCAAGGGATTTTGCAAATCCCATAAGTGCCTGGCGGACGTTGGTTTAAGGAAACACTTTTTTGCAGCACGCTACAGCTGACACCTTAAAGTCACAGGCTAAAAGAGCACAAAAATCAAGAACTAAAATAATTGCATTCAATTCATTTGTGAATATTGCTGTCCTGAACAGGACACTAACATCATGACACCGTAATTTAATTCTCACTTAGTATTGTAATTGATTCATAAGGCATATTTGAGAAGACCATCAAACTAAAGCACTTCTGTCTTGTGAAGCAACTTGTAACAAGAAGCTCTCAAAGAAACACTTCTGTCCATTTTATTTTTCTTTCAAAAAGCATTTTTCTCAAATATAATATTAGAACTACATTTCTGGCATTTTATGATCGTAAGATTCTGTCTAAAAGGAAATTTACTAAGATAGCTATAAAACTTTGTTGTATGACAAATCTTTGGGCAGTAAAGGACTAAAATGTATAAAACATAAGTGCAACAGAAAAGAGGATATCGTGATGAATGTGCAACTATATTAGAAAAGATAAAATTAGAAATAAGGTTATTTGCAATAAGGTCGAAGTGGCTCATATTGGAGATAAAATAAATGAGACACGATTAAAATGATTTGATTATATGAGAAGAAGGCCAATAGAAATTCTTAAGAGGAGATTGGAAGGGAGGGAACAAGTCTTTAGCAAAACAGATGAAGATCAAGAGAAACTTGATGGGAGATTCTTAGGTATAATTAAGAGCAATACAGTAGATGAGAATATGCATAAAAATTATTGGTGAACTGAAATTTATGTATCCAATCCCATAAATAGGGATTAAGTCTTGATATGTTGTTTTATGATATTAATACCAGAGGCATAAGAATTGCTGCAATTGCATGGCTAGTATCAGCCCACATATACAAACAGAATAATTGCCACAATTAGTTTGCAGGAAAAAAAAGATAAAATCATTCCTCCTCCCCAACCCCCTTGGTTATTTTTATGGCATGTGTGCTTGTCCACAGTCCTCGCTCACAAAAAATGTAACTTCATGTTGTTTAGAAAGAGAAAAAATACAATAACAATCACAAACCTTCATCTTACACAGTGGGTTTGGCTACATAAATTCTGGATCTCTAACACCTATATATAAGCAATCCAGACTACTTATTTTTTCTCTAACACCTTTCATAGAATTCTCTGAAAACTGTCATAGGCTTTTTCCTAGTCTATAAATATTAGATAACTTCCATTGTTGAGTTACCATACATAAAACCAAATTAGTTTTAGAGAACTTGGTTTCTCCCCTTAACCTTTTTGCAATTGCCTTCTCCCAAACCTTCACAGTGTTGACATTAATTTGATCCCTCTATAATTTTTTTTTCAACTTTGAAGATCTCCCGTATTCATATAAATAGGCACTAAAGTAAAATATTGACATATACATGGAGGCAATAGCGGGCATTAGTTATTAAGCAATGATGATACAATTGGTATATGCACCACCTGGTGCAAATAGAAAGATTGAAACAGAAACTTCATAATCATAATCATCACAATGATGGAAAATTTAACTCACTTCTCGTTTGAAGGTTCATTGCGGAGAACTTCTGGGGCCATCCACTCGGGCTAAGGCAAGAGCAAGTACTTGGTCAGAAACAGATAGATGAATGACAAGCAAATAAATGGAGTGGCATCGTGTGATTTAGATTTTAGCAACGTCTTAGAATGCCAATTTTGAGGTTCTCACCGTTCCAGCAGTTGATTTGGATGACAAAAATGTATTGTGCTTCAATCGTGACAACCCAAAATCACAAACCTGCAAGGCAAAAGAAAAAAAATTAGTAGCAATTATATGCCGCAAACATTAACCAATATGATACATGTAACAATCTTGTCCCTTAAATTTATTACATTTTAAATTATTTTCTTCTCAAACTCCGCCTGGGGATGTTATCTACTGCCGGTCCCAAGCCCGGATAAAGGAAGAGGGTTGTGTTAGGTAGCCGACAGCCAACGTAAAACTTAGTCGGATCCAAAACATGAACTCTAGACAAATTATGAAAAATCGTTTGGGCGTGGGCATAACCCTTCATAGCGACGCGCTACACTGCCCCCGTGTAGTGACAAGTGAGCTAGGGCCGCTGCATTGGCGCCCGGATGTAGTGATAAATGAGCAAGGGTTCCCGCATTTGCTTGGACGGATGTGGGTAAAGAAGCTAGTTCAAAATCAAAACCAAAACCAAAACCAAAATCAAAATAAAAAACAAAATCAAATTCAAAGTCAAGGCCAAAAACAAAATCAAATCCAAAGTCAAGGCCAAAAACAAAATCATAGATTAAGCATTGGGTCATGGAACATAGGAACATTAACAGGCAAAGCTATGGAAGGGGTGGATGTGATGATTAGGAGAAAAATTAATATTATGTGCCTTCAAGAGACGAGATGGGTAGGGAAAAAAGTAAAAACTTTATCAGAAGCTGGATATAAAATATGGTACACAAGAACTGATCGAGCGAAAAATGGAGTGGGGATTATTATGGATAAAAGCTTAATAGATGAGGTAGTGGATGTAAAGAGAATAGGGGATAGGATTATTATGGTGAAGATTAGTCTAGGAAGAATGACTATGAATATCTTTAGTACATATGCACCACAAGCGGGGTTAGGTGATGAGATAAAAGCAAAATTCTGGGAGGACCTAGAAGGACTCATACAAATGATACCAAGAGGAGAGAAAGTGATTATAGGAGGTGACTTAAATGGGCACGTGGGTAGAGACGGAAACGGATATAGAGAGGTGCACGGAGGGTATGGATTCGAGGAAATTAATAATGAGGGTAAATCTATCCTAGATTTTGCTATGGCATATGGGCTCATTATAACCAATACTAGGTTCAAAAAACGGGACGAACACTTAATCACATATAAAAATATCACCTCAAGCACCCAAATAGATTACTTCCTCATGAGACAAGAGGATCGGTTATGTTGTAGGAATTGTAAGGTGATATCGGGAGAGTGTTTGACTACTCAACATAGACTTCTAGTATTTGACGTCCAAGTAAGAAATTGGAAGAGAAAAAATCACATAAAACAAAATCCAAGAATCAGGTGGTGGAATTTAAAAGGGGAGAAACAACTAATGAAGAGGTACAATTGAAAATTAAAAATAAGAAAACTTGCTATAAGGCGGTATATCAATACAACAATGAAGAAAATCAAAAAAATTATAAAAAAGCAAAAAAGGCAGCAAAAGAAGCTGTTAGTGAAGCAAGGTCAAAAGCATATGAGAATCTATATAAACGACTTGATACAAAAGATGGAGAAAGGGATATATATAAATTAGCTAAAGCAAGAGAAAGAAAAACACGGGATTTAAATCAAGTGAAATGCATAAAAGATGACAATCAAAATGTTTTAGTAAATGAGGGAGCGATTAAGGAGAGATGGAAGGAGTATTTCACAAAATTATTCAATGATGGTGGTGACACAAGAGTTAGGTTGGGACATTTTAGTAACTCCGAAGGGAATGTGAGCTACACATTCTATCGACGCATAAGTTCAAATGAAATAACACAAATATTAAAAAAGATGAAAAATCATAAGGCAGTGGGACTAGATAATATACCAATAGAAGCATGGAAATGCATGGGAGAAGAGGGCATCTCCTGGCTAACGCAACTATTTAACGCCATCCTTAAATCAAAAAAGATGCCAGATGAGTGGAGGAAGAGTACTTTGGTTCCTATATACAAGAACAAAGGAGATGTTCAAAACTGTGAAAATTATAGAGGAATTAAGTTAATGAGTCATACCATGAAACTCTGGGAGAGAGTAATAGAGCAGAGACTCATAAAGGAAACAAAAGTGTCAGAAAATCAGTTTGGTTTCATGCCTGGTAGGTCAACAATGGAAGCTATATATTTACTAAGGCGTCTAATGGAAAGGTATCGAGATCATCAGAAGGACCTACATATGGTGTTTATAGATCTAGAAAAGGCCTATGATAGGGTCCCTAGAGAAGTATTATGGAGGGTTTTAGAAAAGAAAGGAGTCAAAATAGCCTATATACAAGCCCTTAAGGACATGTATCATGGTGTAGAGACAAGGGTCAGAACATGCGGAGGGAATACTGAACCATTTACAACTATAATAGGACTGCATCAAGGTTCTGCACTAAGTCCATACTTATTTGCCCTAGTAATGGATGAACTCACTAAAGATATTCAGACAGATGTGCCATGGTGTATGCTATTTGCAGACGACATAGTGTTGGTGGATGAAACAAAAGAAGGAGTGAACACTAAGCTTGAGTTGTGGATAAACAATTTAGAATCTAAGGGATTTAAATTAAGTAGAAAGAAAACACAATATATGGAATGCAAATTTAGTAAAAATGCAAGAGTGGATGATGTTATAATAAAATTAGAAGACCAAATCTTACAAAGAAAAGACCATTTTCGATATTTGGGATCAGTGATTCAAAAAGATGGAGAAATCCATGAGGATGTCGCACATAAAATTAAGGCAGGTTGGCTAAAATGGAGAAATGCATCGGGGGTGTTATGTGATGGTAAAATCCCATTAAAATTGAAAGGAAAATTTTATAGGACAGCTATAAGACCAGTCTTGCTGTATGGCTCAGAATGTTGGGCAGTCAAATACTAGCATGAGCAAAAGACGAGTGTAGCGGAGATGAGGATGTTAAGATGGATGTGCGGACATACAAGAAAGGATAAAAATAGAAATGAAGTTATTTGTAATAAGGTAGGAGTAGTGCTAATTGAGGAGAAGATGAGAGACTAGACTAAGATGGTTTGGTCATGTGAGAATGAGACTAAGAGACGCTCCTATGAGGAGAGTTGATGAAATGGAACAATTAGTCACAAAAAAGAGGTAGAGGTAGACCTAAGAAGACTTTGGGAGAGACATTAAAATTTGATATGAAATATATGGATCTAAATGAGGATATGACAAAAGACAGAAATACAAGGAAGTCTAGAATTCATATAGCCGACCCCACATAATGGAATAAAGGTTGGATATGTTGTTGTTGTTGTTAAATTATTTTCTTCTCAGTATTGAGTGTTTAAATCCCGCAATGCCTTGACAAGGAAACAAAGAATTACTCGATGAGAAGAAAAGTTTCTCCCAGAAACCAGCATGTTTGAGGTTCTTTCTTGTCCTGACTAAGTCAAATTCTACCTCTTTAGTTCAAGAATGTCTATAACCAACCAAATGCCAAAACAAGAAAATAGCAATACCTTGACATTCCAGTTCTTATCAACCAACAGATTTGGGGACTTCAAGTCACGGTGAACAATTGTTGGTATGCTGGTATGCAAGCAATTCATACCTTTTGCCTGCACACAGGGCTCTCAAAATTAGATACAGAACAAAAGAAGATGAAAATATCAAAACAAAAATGCTAATAATTAATTTCATACCACATCAAGAGCCATTTTAATTCTACGCTTCTCATCGATCTGGGAATTAGGACGATGAATAATTCGATACAAGCTTCCCCTGGAAATCCAATTTGAAGACACTTAAACACGTGATCACACCACACTACTTGAACCATAAAGCAGAAAAATACGTAATTAAGAAAAATGCAATATAAATCTGTGGGCAGCCCGAAGCCTAGGTGTCTGAGATGAAGGGTTGTGGAGTTGAATTGTATGTTAAGAGTCCAATTAAATGTTCACCCTTAACCGAGAGTAGTCCGGACTTTCACTTCAAACACGAGAATGAATCAAGTAGGAGCAACTATATAAAAAGCATCATTCATATAGCTCTTATGATGGCCGCTTCCTCACTTTCACAATTCAAAAGATTCATTCACATAAATAATCACACAAGAATATATGTACCAACTAATTTTCATAGAAAACAGAACTTGATATATTGCATTCCCTATCCAGGCATAATGTAGCAAATCATAAGTATCTGCATATTCAGAAGTCATAGTTTATAAAAAATGCATAAGGGTTTATCAAATATGCACGAGGCCAGAATGAACAAAAAAATCCACCAAAATGAACACAGGGATGTTCAGATTGATACTCAAACAGCAATAAAATTGAAGTATCTTAGAACAAACACAGGATCTTCATATTCTAAGTAAGAAACCTATTATGGTCACTGAGCCTTCAAATTGAATAGAAATTCCATAGGTGTCCATCAGATTCCTGATTTATTATCCATTTAACAAGGAAAAAACAAATGAAAAATAACAGCCAATTAAAATGTGAAGAATTCTCCAAAACTTCTGCTACTCATTCTAACAGAAGACAGTTCACAGATGAAAAAAGCAGTTCTGAAGTTGGATAAAAGCAGTCAGGCATAGACTGAAAACCTTTTAATGTTCAGATGTTTCAATTAATATTTGTGTATAACTTGCAGAGGTTAGCAACTCACTAGATGATACGAGTTAGCATATAAGGAAAAGTTCTACCTTGGGAGAAACTCAGTGACAATAGAGAGGTTTGGAGGGCGAGTAACAGCACCCATGAAACGAACAACATTTGGATGGCGCAATCTACGCATTATGCGCACCTGACAAGCAGAAACAGTGGTGCTTGGTCAATGAATTCATATTGGTAAAGAAGTGAACATCAGTGTGCAGAAACATATAGTCTAACTCAAAAACAATATAAAGCAGAAGAGGAAGAACCACTGAGATTTTGCTTCCCAGAACACCACTCCTCTCAAAATTACAAATGAAAAAAAATGCCTGTACTTTCTTAGCAATGAAATTGAAATAAATATATAAATATTAGATGCAATTCCTTACTTCTCTCCTAAATTCATCCAAAGCATCACCTGAGAAATCCTGGTCAAGGAATTTCTTCACAGCAACCTCCTGCATCAAGAATTACCTCGCTGGCTAAGAATTAGAAACTATAACATTTGGGTAGGAATGATAGCAAGACAAGAATAAATTAATGGCCCCATGAAAAATCTGCAAAATGGATAGGTGCACATAACTAGGATTGATGAACAGACAGAGATTACAGAAATCATCATAAATAGAAATCAATAAAAGGAAAAGTAGAGTAGGTCATACATAACTTTTAAATCAATTGAAGCAAATCTATGTGGTCAACATATATGCCCACTATTAATCTAATCAGATTCAGGGTTACCAAGTTGGAAAGACTATTTTTGGAATTACATATCCAATATTTTAATATAATTTGGAATGCAACTACAATTGCTTTAATTAAGCAACCCAGGACCCAAACCAGGAAGCTATACTCCCAAGTATGCATCAAATGCATATAAGAGTTTTGTTCTCCAAAACTACCTTGCTTTAATTAAGCATCCCAGGACCCAAACCAGGAAGCTATACTCCCAAGTATGCATCAAATGCACATAAGAGTTTTGTTCTCCAGAACTACCTTCCTCCTTTAAAGAGCAACGAAAACAGGTTCTCCACTTATAATATGAGATATAGCTATAGCCTTAGCCTTAAAGTCTTTAGCATGTGAAAAAATATATGCACATTAGCAAAAAGTGAGGACATTTCAAAGAGCAAATAATCAAGCATATTGTTAGAGTAGAACACAGTGATCCCCAAGTCTCTCACAACCGAATGACTCACAGAAATAACATGCCACACTTCCAAGATCAAAAACAATATAGCAAACAAACAAGAATAAAGAAAAAACAGTAAGAACAAAATAGATTTATCCTAGTTCGATTTCAAAATTGAGACCTACATCCAGACTGAAGCTTCCGCCTTCCAATCCACTATCTTGAACATCAACTTTAGGATGATTACAAAGAGTACCCGAATTCACACCCAGCCCATATACCCTGAGAGCTAAATGGATTCCTGAGATTACAAGGCTTATCCCCAGCCTTTCTCTCAACCTCTCAATCAATCCCAACCCACAAGATAGAAACAGAAAACCTTCTTGGAATGAGGCGCACACACTGCTGTTAAGACCCTAGGGTTTGAATAGGAATTTAGAAGAAGAAAAACATAATGGGGAGGGAAACAGAACAGAAAGAGGGAGAACGAGAGAGAGAGAAAAGAATAGAGAGAGATGTATGGAGAATTGGAGAAAAATAGACTAGAGAGAGAATATGGAAAACATTCGTGTATTATTCGATAATCCCTTCAGCTATTACACAAACCTTCTTATAGGCTCTCTCCTAACTCCCTAACAATCATTCAGCTAACTCCTAACTGCTTACAACATAACCCTTTGTTAGTTATAGCCCCATTTGTCCCTTATACCCCTAGATTCCTAACAATCCCCACCCCTTCAGAGAGTTCTTGTCCTCAAGAACTCACATTGACTTGCCATGTTTGTCATCCAACCCCAACTTTCACTAACTGTTTCGTTCTTCTTTCTTTCTTTCTCCTCTTCAGCCTTTTCCTCCTTCCTCTGACCTTCTTTTTCTTTTGTTTTTTCTGCAATCATAAAATGTATACCTCGAAGATCTCCATGCCAAGTATCTCTTCTTCCCTTGATTTGTTAGTGTTATATTTAATGAAACCTCAAATGAGGCCCAAGGTTGGGAGGCTACTTATGGCAACCGTGGGCTGCTCCTTGGGCGCCCACTGGAGGGCCATAAAAAGCAGCCACTTTGGGCCAGCCCAATTGTCCTGTGGCTTTTTTGTCGTTTTGTCTGCTGCTGTCCCGTTTGCACGAATTGATCCAGGCCATTGGTGCTGCTTTTACTGAGAGCAATCCGAGCCATTAAATCATATTATATCACGCATCGAGATTGCTGATTCTGATCACATTGAAGACGGAAACGATTGGGGGGTTTGTAGAGGGTCAGTCATTTTCTAGGGTTTTTTTCTTTTGCTCTCTCTCTCGCTCTCTCTCTGTAAATGTTGTATAGATCGTCTTCTTTAGCGTTCTCGATTTTTGGTTTTGTTTAAAGGTAAGCTCCTAATCTGTTAGTGATTTCGTAGCTTATCGTGTAGAAAATTAGAGTTGTTTTGTTTACGTTTTTGTTGTAATCAGATTGAATCTATTTAGTGGAGTGAACTCTTCTCACCGGAGCTCAAGTGGACGTAGCCCCTTTTTTGGGGGTGAACCACTATAAATCTCGTGCCTCTTGTTTCTTGTTTATGTTTTCAATACTGTCTATATTGATTTGTGTTTATCGGTCAGTTCGTGTGAGTTCATCTGTGGAGATTTTGAACTGTGTGTGCGCGTTTGGAGATTTTGCTATCTCTGTTTGTTTGTAATAGTGGTATCAGAGCCTTCTGGTTTATCGTATCCAACGTTTTAGGGTCAAAATCTCGACCGACTCTCTTTTCCGAAATCTAGGGTTTCCTTTCCTTTTTTGTGTCGATGTTGTTTTCTAAGAACTCTAGGGTTTTCTGAAGAGACACTGTCAGCGTAAGTTTGCTGAACAGGTCTTAGTCATTAATCTAGGGTTTATTTTTTGGGGCATTTTTCATATTACACGAAAATGACAACAACCCGATTTGAAATCGGTACATTCGATGGAAAGGGGGATTTCGGAAGTTGGAAAAAGAAGATGAGGGTTTTTCTCTCTCATCATAAAGTGCTTATAGCACTGGAATCAGATGACCGGAAATGGTCACCTGAGCAGCTGGCTCGAACTAATGAAATCAGAGAAGAGGCGTTTAATCTGATTTTTCTTCATCTTGGTGACTCTGTAATCCGTAAGGTTGATGGTATATCTCTACCTCTTGAACTTTGGAATAGATTAGAATCTTTATATTCTGTGATGTCTGCTCCAAATTTGGTTTATTTAAAAGGCATGTTGTTTAACTTTAAGATGAATACATCTAGGTCTATGGATGAAAACATAGATGAATTTACTAGACTCACCTTGTTATTAAGAGGTACTGATCAGGCTTTAGGAGATACTAGTGAGGCAATGATTTTGTTAAACTCCTTACCTGATGATTATGATGTAGTGAAACATGCTTTACGTTACACTGGTATAGTCCCTAATATGGAACTTGTTATATCTAGTATTAAGGCTAGAGAACTAGAACTTAGTACATCTAAGAAAACTGGCAACAATTTGTTTGTTAAAGGAAATACAGATCAAATAAATTATACTGTGAATACTGAACAACATAATGGATCAGGATATAAAGGAAAAAGGAAGGATAAGAAGGGAAAACAAAAACAAAAGTGAAAATGTTACCACTGTGGGAAAGAAGGACATATAAAGAAATATTGTTATGACTACTTGAAAAAACAAAAGCAAGGGGGTAATGTAACAGTAACAGCTAGTAGTTCTAATTGTTTGGCTGAGGTGCTTAATGTTTCCTCAAGCTCAGTTATAAATGAATGGATTATGGACTCTGGCTGTTCTTTCCATATGTGTCCTAATATAGACTGGTTTGATAACTTTAATAACAGAGAAAGTGGAATAGTGTATATGGGAAACAACCATTCATGTAATGTTCAGGGTAGAGGTGACATAACTCTTAAGTTGCATGACAACAAAGTTAGAACTCTCACTGATGTAAGATATGTCCCTGACCTTAAAAGGAATTTAATCTCACTCGGTACACTTGATGAGTTAGGATTCTCATATAAAGCTGAAAATGGTTCTTTGAATGTTTTTAAAGGAGAAGAATTAATTTTAACTGGTTTAAAGAAAAATGGTTTATATGTTTTAAATGGCTGTTTTCATTCCTCTGTTATATCAAATTCTGCATGCTATGTTAACACTGATAAGACTGAACTGTGGCACTTGAGGCTTGGCCATATGAGCCTGAAAGGTTTGCAGGCACTGTCAAACCAAGGATACCTTGGTCCAGTGTCTGCTGAGACCCTCGATTTTTGTGAACCATGTGTGCTGGGCAAGCAACACATGATGAGTTTCCATAAGGGAACTCACCTGGCGAAGGCATGCCTTGAGTACCTACATACAGATCTCTGGGGACCTTCACAGGTTCCCACCCATGGAGGCAACAGGTATTTTCTCTCTATCATTGATGATTTTACTAGGAAGGTGTGGGTTTTTCTGTTAAAAACTAAGGATCAAACATTAGAGAAATTCAAAAATTGGAAGATCCTAATAGAAAACCAAGCTGACAGGAAAATCAAAACTCTTAGAACTGACAATGGGTTAGAATTCTGTAATAAAGAGTTTGATGAATTTTGTAACTCCCAAGGAATAAATAGGCATAAGACTGTCAAGAACACACCCCAACAAAATGGGGTGGCTGAAAGGATGAACCGAACCCTCCTTGAAAAAGTGAGGTGCCTTTGTTCACATTTGGCTTGCCTAAATCCTTTTGGGGGAAGCCCTAGCAACAACTTCACATCTAGTAAATAGAAGCCCTTCAACTGCCCTTAATTTTAAATGCCCCGAAGAAAAGTGGACTGGAAGGAAATTAAACTACAACTACTTAAGAACTTTTGGCTGTGAAGCTTATGCTCATCAGTCAGAAGGAAAATTGGAACCTAGATCCACTAAGTGTGTTTTTGTTGGATATCAGGAAAGAACTAAGGGATATAGGCTATGGGAAAGACAATCCAAGGGTGTAAAAATTATCATTAGCCGAGATGTTATATTCAATGAATCTGTCTACCCTTGCAAATTATCTAAAACTGATGAATCCAATCAACATAGTAACACAGATAATTTTATCAGCTTAGGAGGAACCCAAATAGAGGTGGAGCACCAAGTTATAGATGATAATCCTCCAAATGATCCAGTTATACCAGAGCCTCTACCTGAAGGTGATCCTTCACCTATATCAAACCTAGACCAGACCTCTGATCATGAATCTGATCATGAGGAACAAAATGATGAAACTGAAATTGAGGTGGAGCAATATGACACCCCCCAACATAATCTGGAAAACTACCAACTTGCTCGAGATAGAAGCAGGAGGTCTATAAGACCACCTTCGAGGTATGCTTTCTCAGATTTGGTGTTTTGTGCCCTAGTGGCAGGTGTTGAGATGAGGAGCAGTGAGCCTTCCTCTTATGAGGAGGCTATCAGCTCAAAGGAAAGTAAAAAATGGCAACAAGCCATGGACGAGGAAATGGCCTCTCTGATGGCCAATGATACTTGGGTTCTTGTCCCTCGTCTAGAAAATCAGAAACTAATCCAATGTAAGTGGCTGTTCAAATTAAAGGAATGTATGTCTCTTGATGACCCTATTAGATATAAAGCAAGACTAGTAGCTAAGGGATTCACACAAAGGGAAGGGATAGATTATACTGAAATTTTTTCCCCTGTGGTTAAATTTAAGACAATTCGCATGATGCTTGCAGTAGTAGTTCAATTTGATCTAGAACTTGAACAATTGAATGTTAAAACTGCATTTTTACATGGAGACCTCGATGAACACATTTACCTGGTTCAGCCAAATGGTTATGTTGTGTCTGAAAAATCTGATCATGTCTGTTTGCTGAAAAAATCTTTGTATGGTTTAAAACAGGCCCCAAGACAATGGTACAAAAAAATTGATAATTTTGTTCTAGGGGCTGGGTTTATTAGAAGTCAATATGACAATTGCTTCTATTTTATGCACACTGATATTTCTGTTTATCTACTGCTTTATGTAGATAATATCCTTCTTATTAGCAAGTCTAAGTCAAAGATTAAGGAGTTAAAATCTATGTTAAATTCAGTTTTTGACATGAAAGACTTAGGCCATGCTAAGAAAATACTAGGAATGAAAATTGAGAGGAATAGAAGCAACAATAGCCTTAAGATACATCAGCATGATTACTTGGTAAAAACTGTTCATAAATTTGGAATGGAAAGCTGTAAAACTGTTATGATTCCATTGGCAGGTCACTTTATTTTATCAAAATTACAATGTCCCACATCCAACTCTGAAATAATAGAAATGGAAAATGTCTCATATGCAAATGTAATTGGAACAATTATGTACTCAATGATAAGCACTAGGCCAGACCTTGCATATTCAATTTCATTACTCAGTCGATACATGTCTAACCCTGATAAAACACATTGGGATGCCTTAAAACATTTGCTTAGGTACATAAATGGTACTGTGTGCATAGGTTTAAATTTTAAGAAAAGATTTGATACACTTGATCTTGTTGGTTATGTTGACTCTGATTTTGCTGGAGATAGAGACTCTAGAAAATCCACCACTGCTTACTATTTTACCTTGGGTGGAAATTGTATAAGCTGGAAGTCTCAGTTACAGCCTCTTGTAGCTCTGTCCTCTATTGAGGCAGAGTATGTGGTTGTAACAGATGCCTTCAAGGAAGCCATATGGCTTCAAGGTATCTTAAAAGAAATTCACTTGCTTCAAAGCAAAGTGATGGTCTTCTCGGATAGCCAAAGTGCCATCCACTTGTCCAAAAATCCAATATATCATGATCGAACTAAACATGTGGATGTGAAGTATCATTATGTAAGAGAAATGATAGCCAACGGAACTGTGGGAATCTAGAAAGTATCTTCAGCCAACAATCCAGCTGACATGGGTACCAAGGTATTAACTGCAACTAAATTCAAGCATTGCTTAAAATTGTTGCATATCGATGATGGCTAAATTTTTTTGGTCATCTAGAGCTGTGAAGGTGAGAATTGTAGCATGTTGTACTTATATTTTCATATCTGATTACTTATTCATTTGATGTTTCAAGGTGGAGTTTGTTATATTTAATGAAACCTCAAATGAGGCCCAAGGTTGGGAGGCTTCTCATGGCAACCGTGGGCTGCTCCTTGGGCACCCACTGGAGGGCCATAAAAAGCAGCCACTTTGGGCCAGCCCAATTGTCCTGTGGCTTTTTTGTCGTTTTGTCTGCTGCTGTCCCGTTTGCACGAATTGATCCAGGCCATTGGTGCTGCTTTTACTGAGAGCAATCCGAGCCATTAAATCATATTATATCACGCCTCGAGATTGCTGATTCTGATCGCATTGAAGACGGAAACGATTGAGGGGTTTGTAGAGGGTCAGTCATTTTCTAGGGTTTTTTTTTTTTGCTCTCTCTCTGTAAATGTTGTATAGATCGTCTTCTTTAGCGTTCCTGATTTTTGGTTTTGTTTAAAGGTAAGCTCCTAATCTGTTAGTGATTTCGTAGCTTATCATGTAGAAAATCAGGGTTGTTTTGTTTACGTTTTTGTTGTAATCAGATTGAATCTATTTAGTGGAGTGAGCTCTTCTCACCGGAGCTCAAGTGGACGTAGCCCCTTTTTTGGGGGTGAACCACTATAAATCTCGTGCCTCTTGTTTCTTGTTTATGTTTTCAATACTGTCTATATTGATTTGTGTTTATCAGTCAGTTCGTGTGAGTTCATCTGTGGAGATTTTGAACTGTGTGTGTGCTTTTGGAGATTTTGCTATCTCTGTTTGTTTGTAACAGTTAGTTCCAGTAAGTTCCTTAACCTTTGCTAAGACCAATTCCACTGCCACAATATCAGTAATTTCCCCCAGATGCAACAATTGAGCAGTATAGACTCGCTTCAATTGTTTCCTTTGCTCCTTCGTAGCTTTTTCCTGCTTGCTCCCATTCACCAATAGTTCTTCTTCAGCAAGCTTCTCCGTCATTGGTGTCACAGTTACTTTTCCTAAGGAATCAATGTCTTCCAGTCCTGTTGCTTCAAGAGAAACAGATTTAAGATCTTCGAAATCTGACCTTGCTACCTCTCCGGGTTCTTGATTTCTAGCGTCAATCGTAGGTTCTTCTACCACAGTTACCTCTTTCAAGGGTGTCACATTGTTGTCTCCAATATATGCCATTCCTTCCTTGGCATCCGGACTTGCCTGATTCTCTTCAGCTGATTTATCGACTTTTTGCTGCAAATTAGGAGTATTGAATTCTTCATTGCAACTCTTGATTCCTATCCAATCCTTTGCAAGTAGTTCATCCACTTCTTGCAAGTAGTTCATTTCCACCATAGATCTTGGAAAAAATTCCTTTGGTAAAGGGATCTGGAATTTCAATGAAATCAACATCATTAATGCATCTAATTTTTTACTAATAATATCACCTTTCCCCTTGAATCCTTTCTCCATCTCCCCAATCCCCATCCTTGAAAATTTGCTTCTGAAACAACAACCTATCACTTGCCTTGAACAGTACTGTATTGAATTCGTCGGAAATTGCTTCTTGAATCCCAAATCTGGATTGAGAATTAACGAAATTCCAAGCTGCGAGAGTACCTCCTGCTTCGCTTCCCAGAGATTACCTCCTGCTAAGTGTGCGGTTCTTTGCGGCTTCAAGATTTCTAGACTTGACCGAGAGTCGTTGCTCGCCTCCCAAGTCGGCCAATTGTCCGCAATGGAATTGGTTGCAATCTAGGTCCGCTCCAACTTTAGTTCTTGATCGCTTGAATTCGCCTTCAATTTCCGATCACTATTGATTCAAGAAACCCAACATCGACCACTGTCCTTCAATTTTCGATCGCCACAAATTCCAAGAAGCCCAACACCACGATGGCTTCCGCCCGCCACTGTTGGCTTGAGTTCAGTCCCACCTATGGAAATTTGTGTTCCAATTTCGCGTTCAATTCCGACCCAAGTCAGAATTTGCTTCAGAAATGGCCGAACTTCTCAAACAAGAAGCATCGGTCTTGAGATTCAATCAAGACTGAATCTTGAACCTTCATTGACCGCCTGACTCACAACCGAAATTTGCCTTCCAATTCCTATCGGACTCCTACTCCAATTTTGACCCAAAATCGTCGGACGCACTAACCCCCAAGAGTGTTGGAATTCAATTGCAACCAAAATCTCTCATCGGACTTCCATACTTAGCCTCGTACCCTTAGTTTGGCCGTGTTGTTTCCATCGAACTCGCGTACCTGACCCACCTTGCCAACTGCCGAGAACGCCGGCTCTAATACCATTTGTTAAGATCCTACGGTTTGAATAGGAATTTAGAAGAAGAAGAACAGAATGGGGAGGGAAACAGAACAGAAAGAAGGAGAACGAGAGAGAGATGTATGGAGAATTGGAGAAAAATAAACTAGAGAGAGAGAATATGGAAAACATTCATGTATTATTCGATAATCCCTTCAGCTATTACACAAACCTTCTTATAGGCTCTCTCCTAACTCCCTAACAATCATTCAGCTAACTCCTAACCCCCTAACCGCTTACAACACAACCCTTTGTTAGTTATAGCCCCATTTGTCCCTTATACCCCTAGGTTCCTAACAATTGCCTTACCCCACGATCCCTATTTAAAGGCTATAGGGTCGTGAGTTACAATAATTTAAAGGCTACAGGGTCATGAGTTACAATAACTAACCAACTGACCGACTGGCCGGAACTAACTAAATAACTAAACCAGTCAGCCACCCTTCTAGAAACATGCCTTCTAGAAGTATGCATATTCTAACCCTGAAAAGGAGACATACAAATGCCAGCATACAAGAACTATCTGTTTACACACAAAATCCTAATCTAGTACAAATGACATAACACATATCTTTTGGTACCTTGAGAAGAGCACACGTGATATGACATACTGGAACATGTTAACAGTAACAAAAGCAATAACACTAATATCATTCATATTTGCAGCAACAGCAGTAATAACAATACTTACAGTGCCGTTCCAATCAGCATGGTAGACCTCGCCATATGAACCTACACAGGGAAAGCCTAAGATGGTGAATTACAATGAATGAGGATCTTTAGTAGGACTCATGGTGGTAATAACTATAATGAAAATTAAGTTAGTGATGAAATAATGAACATTATAGCAGGAATCATGGATAATATTAATATTGTGATTACAATGAGAATTAAATTGGCAATGATAACAGCAGCAACCAGATTGAGATCTGCCTTATATTTTATTGCACATTTTACCACACCCATCACCCTTGAAAAATTACAAAACCTGCCTGTGAAGTGGGAAAAAGAAATTTTTAAAGAGTTTGTCTCCACAACCAAATTAATGCTAAATTGCAGTTTTTAACAAAATTTCCAAAAATATAATAACAGAACACAAACTTACTCAAGACACAAGCAAACTCAAAATTTCAGCAAACAAAATAAATAAATAAAGGTAAAACAAAAGTCAAGCTTTACCTAGTCCAATTCTTTCACCAATTACTAGATCTTCCCATGGAATTTCACATTCGCCAACATCATCCATTCCCAAGTCAACCTGAACTGCACAGGACTCAACCGGTGACATTGGACTCTCTGGGTATTCTAATTTCAAATTTGTCCCCAGAAATCTATCATGTGTGCACTTCCTACGATCATGCATTCCAACAACATCCTTTCCATGTTCTTTTTGCATATCTAGCCCCTTATTTCTCTGGACCTGCTCCTCCCTGAGATATTCTTCCTCATGATGAGTAACTCTCGGACTGTCTTCCAATGTCAGTACACCAAACTGACTGTCAATTGATTCCCTTGATGAATTGCCACTAACTGAAGATGTTCTTTCACAATTATCTCTTTTATTATGATAGGAGTTTTCTGGTAATTTCTGAACATCAGGATGGATTCTTTCAGATGCAGTACAGCTGGAGGAAGCTGATGCTGATGTGCTATAGTCCTTAGCTTCTTGATTGTTTCTTGGCCTCTCCACAAGATCATTTTCCTTTTTTATAGGAACCTCATTGCAAGCATGACGATTCTTCCACACTAAAGGTACAGGAGGTCGACCAGAGATAACACCATTATTTGGCTTTTGAAACTGATCAACTTTACGCCAAGCAGGGTTATTCTGCACAGAAGTCTTGCCAGATCCTTTTATCTGGAAGGGATTAAGATCAGCAAAAAGATTCTTGGAGTCATCTGTACTACCCTGGGTATAAGGAACTATGTTAATATTCATTCTTGAACCATCCGCAGCTGCACTGAGGCCACGCCCCCCTTTATATAGGGACGTCCCAGTTGCTGATGAGGGAAAATGATCTAACTGTTTAGCAGGAGTCAATTTATTAGTTCCAGAAGAACCAACCCCAGAGTCACTGCTTGCACTCGAGAGTGAAGGGAAGGATTCAGTCTTTCCAGAACTCGACTTTCTACCCAATGGCAAACTGTTCTCAACCACAGAACTTCGACTACTGCCTTCAAAGTCACCAAGTAGTGGCCTTGGTATTGGATAAAAGACTTCAGAGTCATAAGCTGTCTGAAGACTTGGAAATTTGCTTAATTTTGGATGGGATGAATTAAAAGACGTATCCTTCGTGCTCAGTATATCAGCTGGTATGAGTGTCCCAGGGGCTCCCATGAGATCAACCAAAAACTCACTGGAAGAAAAATATATACATCAGGTTCAGAAATACAGACAACATACAGGCAATCAACCATAAAATGTAAAGAGAAAAAAATGGATGAAATTCTAGTTGACTCAATTCACTCCCCTTCCCAAGTCAAACATATGGACAGATAAGGAACCAAATCATGTGACTAAATTCTTGTGCACTTGTGGGCGTAGCCTTCCATCTAGGTGCCAAAAACTTGTTTGGTCGTTTCTTCCTACTTTTGTGATTTGGAGACTTTGGCATGAAAGGAAAGTTCTGTCTTTTCACCTGAAGAGTCTTGTACTTTCTACTTCACTATGTTGGTGCAGGGAGGAGGACTGAGGAGACTCTTTTTTGTATCCTTCCTTTATGCAGTTTTTGGGTGATTTTGCTTGTATATTGGTAGGTGGAACCTCAAGTTTCCTTCCAACTTTTTTCTACAGCGATCACCCCCTTAAGGTGATCTACTTGTTTATCTCCAACACCCCCCCCCCCCCCCCCAAAAAAAAAAAAGGCAAAAGTTGAGCTTCAAAATTATAAACAAACACAGGGTGAAGGAAGATAATAGATGAACAATCTAATGTAAACGACAAGTTGCATAGAGGTGCCAAAGAGTGAAACCCAGTACGTAAGGAAACCAAAAACTTTAATGTCCTCAATAATGGCAAGCAACATTACAGGGGAACAAAGCTTACCCTATTTCCAATATAAGGACCCACCAGAAACGCACATTGACACACACACACACACACACATATATATATTGACAAGTTCTACCACAGTCACATAAGTAACAAACCTTCAAAAGTTAAGCTCCTAACCTTTCATTTTCCATCTTTATAATGTTAACAGCATCATCCTCGACACCTGTGTAATGGCTGCCTTTAACCAGTCTACAAGGTAATCCAACATTGTCAGCTAACACCTGCATTACAAGAAGAAAGAAAATAAAATACACAAATTTTCATGTCTCAATGTCCATATTACAACAACATGAGAAGAAAAGGGCCCAACCCTGAGCACATGCAAGGTCAGACTGAGGAAACTACTTGCATGATAAAAAAGATATTTGTTTAATGGTCATCAAGAGAATTGCCTAACTAAGCAGCATAAATTTTGAATAAACTAAACACAAAAACGACTGGCACAAATATCCCATGTCAATTTGACCACACAAAAAATAAATATCATTTGACACTGTTACATACATTCAATTTTTAGACCAAACTGTACTTTGTATACATCTGGAAACTGTATATTGCAGGTTAAGTTGATTTTTCTCCTGTTCGGAGGCACTCATTTATTCTTTTCCCCAATCGAACTTAAAGGTATTCACAGCTGAAGACACGTTTATATTTTTGTCAATATGCAGAAAAACTTATGGAATAATTTAAAAGGAGTGACCTAGACTTTTTAATCATGTTTAGTGAGAGTCCAGATGAAAGTAGCACAAACAAACCAACAGGGATAGCCTGTAATCAGCACACTATTTTAGAACTCTTCTAAAATGGGATTCATTCTGCAGCTAAACAGTTTGGTTGTATACTTAGGAAATGTATTGTGTATCATTCTAGAAATTCACAAATTGACAGTAAGTGTATAGAGCTTTATTATGGTTGCATATAGTCCTAAACAATTTCTCAAATTTTTTAATTCACTTAAATTCTGATAATAACAACTTTTCCCTCAAATAAATGATGTCTAGTATTTCACTTTCTCAAGTAAAACTGGCAGGTGGTCCATAAACTCAATCTCACAGCATTATGAAACAAGGGTTAGATACTAATGTGGAGGAAAAGTGGAAAGTTGAATTTACCATTCTGCAATTGCCTTTTTTTTAGTCTATAGCAATATATTAGCGATTTATCAAATGGAACTAAACACAGAAAGGATTCCTTCTCCAGCATCTGTATCAGAACACTAAGCTGGAGATAAAGGGTTAATTTAGCCAAACTACTAGAATGAAAAATTCAAGTGCAATGGATATCAACTGTCACATGATTAGGCCACTGAAACACAAAAAGCAAAGCTTTTTCTACTACTAAATTCATGATGGACCACCAGATATTGGAATATATAAATGGTTAAATGCTTGAAGACACCTACCAAATAAAAATGCACCCAAAATTTTTATGCCTAAAGTTCCAATATTCAGGACAGAAATAAAAGGATGCACTAGGTAAGGTCCATCCTACATGAAGGGCAGCAACAGATGAAAGACTGATAGCTTACCTTGAAAAGTAAAGCACGATGACGTGACAACCCAATCTTTAAGGACCCAATAGGCAACACACTAGGGTGAAGTGATGTTCTCAACTCGGTGCTTCTTTCTGTCCACCTTTCCAACATGATACTAGCATCTTTTACAGGCCCACCCATGTGTTCTGTAACAAATTCTGCAAGCCTCTGCGCCAAAACACTTACCTTGCCAGCACAGTCTAGGGAAATACAGTGTGCTATCTGCAACAACTCTTCCAGGGAGGGGTCAATTGTTTGATTAACTATAACAACTTCAAATCCAGAAGTTCCAGGGTTTGTTTCAAGAGCTGCAAGAGATGGCATTTTTCCTTGGATTGCTGGATCTGTGGAGAGCCCATATACAACATAGAAACCATCTAGTACTTTTTCTCCATAGTCAAGAACACCATAATCCTGATGAGTCCAGAAACACAAGCAGAGACAAACAGAAAATTAATGCTATTTCTCAGAAAGGAATAGTAATTGGAAAGCTGAAAGGTCATACTATTCCCTTGCAGCCAAAGTTAAAAAGCATCCAGGGATTGAGGCCATTTTGAACAGGGACTGAAAGCATTCTAGGTTTTCAATATCCATGCAGAGCTCCTTAAGGTGTCATAGAATTCACATTTCAGGCAAATCTAATAAATAAATGAGGGCCTGAAAAGAAATAACTAGATGAGGAAAAAGCAGATTATGCAACAAAGACATAGTCAACTTGTGTCCTTTTCCCATAAATGTATTTGTCCATCCATTTTGTTCAATGTTAATATTTCTTCCTCAATTCATAAAGGATTACATTTTTGAAGATTTTAATTTCCAATATCTTGTTTCAGAGGATTTACTCGAAATCCAATACAGAGAGTTAGCAAAGGGATTTGCTTTAGTCCAGGGCAAAAAAGGGTGCTAATGGTAACCTGGTTCCCCCCCTCCCCCCCCCCCCCCCCCCCCCCCCCGCGGGAAAAAAAAAAAAAAAACCTAAATGGCACATTTTCTGCTATATGATGCTCAACATCGCCAACATCCATTTTACGGATGCAATTCAAAGGAATCGAGCAAGAGGGATCGAGGGTAGAACACGGAATTTTGTGAGATTTTTCATGGAGATGAACACCTTTGGACTAAATTCGTAGTAATTCCCGAATTTCTAACAATTTCTACAGCTACGTTCAACCACCAAACTTTTCCACCGCCGTGTTTTTTCTTTTGGTATACCGGAGGGAAGAAGTCCCTCTGGAGGAGCAAAGCGGGAAAAGACTTATCATCTGACTGCTGAAATTAGAATCGAACTAAGATAAAAATCAAAAGATATTTACAGAAAAAAAAAAAAGAGAGAGATAAAAATCAAAAGTTTGAAATCCCCTAAAGATTGGTCAATTGACAGTGAATTAAGCAAATTGGGAGACATTTCTTACGAGATTCCCTACTTAAAGGGTTAAATTCCTCGATCTCAAACCCAATTAGCAACAATAAACAACATAAAGCCACAAAATTAAGTTCATGGTACATAATTCGGTACATACAAGTCTTGTAACTTGATCAAATTCAATCCTTGCTAACTCACCCAGTACTGGCGCGACAACAAATCGGCAGCGGCTTCATCCCTCTCCCGAACCCATTTTCCCACCCGCCGCCCCAAGCTGAGCAGCGAATTCTCCGAATCGTCCCGCGAGTCCGGCCCGGAGACGCTGAGAGCTAGGGCTAGCTGAACCTGGTACTCCTCCTCCGAGGTGTAATAGTCCTGCCGGTTGACCGCTGATGAGGCCGGAGTGGTTGGTGCTGGCGCCGGGATGGAGGGAGTAGAAGGCGAAGAAGTCGACGGACTCGACGGCGAGCGAGCGGAAGCCGCGCGGTGATCGGAGGCGCATGTCGGGGACACGGTCGAAGCGGCCTCGTTCGACCGATTGGGGTCGTGATTGCTCCCTATGTGAAGCTTCTTGAAAATGTGCTTCATCGTTGCCTCCGCTCCTCTCTCTCAGTCCTCTCTCTCTCTGTAGGACTCGGGCTTTTGGTCTGGTCAGAGAAAGGTGAAACGATAGAGAGAGGGGAGGGAAAACTACGGGAGGAAGTCTCATACGGGACGCGGGTGGGGTTGAATTTACGTAAATACCCTGAAAAACACTAAATTTTGCAAGCCTGCTCTGATCCGTCAACAATCAGATGTTGACGTGTACCGAGCAGCTCGGACTGGCATCCGCCACGTAGAACGTGAAGGGAAACACTTTGCTTTCTCGATTGGCGCGGCCTTGGGGCTTTGCACCCCTCACTTTCTTTATGTTAGAAAAACATTGGTTCCAAAATTGGGTTTATTATTTTTGTTGGAGTTTTAGTCTTAAAAGTTTTAATATTCAGTATTTAACTTTTAATATTTGTTAATTTAATTTAAAACTAACCCATTAGTGGGTTTCGAAGATTAGTGAGTAAAATTTTATGTGTGATGTTATTTTTTAAAAAAGTGACGAGAGAAAATGTTATGGGACTTATAATTTATCTCACGAATATGTTCAATGGCGACAGTGACACGTGCTCGTTAGAGAACCACTTCACTGTCATCATCTTACTTAAGCCTAAAAATGACACGTAGTAGATATGTTTCAACATATCGACTAACTTGTTGCTCAATGAAGATTCTTTGAATTCCTCGATATTAATTATCGCTCCGAATATCATGGAGATAGAGACTATTCCAAACTCTTCCGAAACGATTATCATATCCATATTGGTAAGATCACAGTTTAACAAGGAACGAGATGGGGATCCTGACGGTTCAAAAAAATAATCCTTATCTTGGCAAATGGATAAATAGAAAGACGAGGGACGAGTAAAAAAAACTCTCTTATTTAAAAAAAAATAGTTTTTTAATGTATATAGAGAACTAGAGATACATCATTGAATTGACTTGATCGTTGGAGTGATCTCGAAAGAACAAGTCCCCTACGTCATCTCTTTACAGGTACCTGGTTCGAGGCAGAAGAGAGTGATCAGCCTATGCATTATCAAAAAGTAATTACAACAAATAATAAAGATCAAACGAATTTGTAAAAAAAAAAAAACTTATTCATGTAGAATATGTTTTATTTGAGTTAGCACAAATAATTTTTAATTAGACTACAAACAAAATTGCAATAATTTTAAATTTTTAAAATGTAGAATCATTTTGGTTGTTTCGTTTTGACTTTTTTGTCACCTCACCTTTTGTATTTTGTTTTCCTTCTAATCTTCTTTCATTTCCAAAACCTTTTATAGCATTTATCATTTCTCATATTCTCTTACTTTCCTTATTGACAAGTAGCCATCCCAGCTTCAACCATCCTATTTATTATTTTTTTTTCCCTTACAAAAAAAGAAAAAAATTATGGAATTGTTCGTAAACGATAAGCTCATGAACAATTATGGAATTGCGAGCTTGAAAGATTTCAAATAGGAGGAAGGAAAAATTAAGGATGGTTTAAGCCCTTTTGACTACTCATCAAAGTTCAAGCAATGGCTAGACTTGGATTTGAATTGATCGGCTACTGGAAGGGATTTGTAACGATGAGCTTAAAAGGGTTTAAAGAAAAGAAATAGATGAGCCAGGATGGTTGAAGTAGGGATAACATCTTTAGGATCAAAAGATAAAAAATTCCTCACTTTAAGGACCATCGCAGTTCAGCCTCAAAATTTATGAGAGAGAGATTAATCACATAATTTAGCAGTAAAATTTGAACACAGGACCTGTGATCGATTATATAGTAGCTAAAATTCAGGACTTCTTAAGACCACATCTCATCAAATAGAAATAGTGTTAGAAATGGTTTCAGATAAAAGAAAGATAATTAAATAAGAGAAAAAAAAGTGAAAATGAGATAAAAAGGGAGAAAGCGTCCTCTTGGACTTGACTATCAAAATGGCATTGTTTTGGCTCCCATAGTTTAAATTCATTTTAGTTATTTTTAATTTAAAATTATATATTTAGTATATATAAATTTTATATTATATTTATATATAATTTTTAATCTTATAAAGTAATATTTGTTAATTAAGATACAAATAAAAAAAAAATAAAAAGTATTCAAAACTTTTATCCGTTTCTAATATGTTAATTTGTTCAACTTATTTAACAATTATTGAAAAAAAGTTACGTAATTTTTTATTTGACATTTTTTAAATATATTTATTCCTCCTCCTTTCAAGATAAATATATATTGGATCTTATAAATAAAAAAAAACGATATATATATCATATAGTACATTTCAAAAAATTTAACAAACAGTTTGATAAAAATTTTAAAATACTTATTAGTTTTATCTTGACTATTTCATATATTGATTCAAAAAATATTATAATCTTATCTTGATATAATCTTATATAATCCATTTTAACAAATACTACATAAATAAATATACGTGTGTGTTTTATCTTTTTAACTTTGTTGTTTCTTACTATTAAATAAGCAAGCAATTTGATCTTGTTTGGTGTTGATTGAGTAGATTGCTTGCCAAAAGATTATTAATGTTTAAGTTTTAAACTATTATTATAAATTAATTCATTTGAAAATTTGGGGATTCCCGTCCCAACATCCACCTCCACTCCCGCTCCTACTCTTGATGGGATCTAGAGTCAAGTAAGGTTACCTTACCCTAAACTAGGCCTTCAAATATTTTAAAAATGACACTTCACACCCTCAAATTTATATAAATCAACTTCCTTCCTTTTTCTTTTAATATTTAAGCATGTTTTGACCTAGAATTATATGGATGCTGATAATGTTGCCCAAATGAGAATATATTTGAAAATTATTTGGTATTTATTATAACTTTGAAAATGCCTATTTCTATTTTTAGAAATTCAAAAAATATTATCGAAACAAAAACCTTCTCCCATGTTCTTAGTGGTCGCAAATGGGACAAAGTTGAAAACTTGTTGATTTTTTTTATAAATAAAATATTTAAAAATTCTTGCAAAATATATGGACAGAATAGTATATCATCTAGAAGTTAATTAACAAAATAAGTGATTTTGTCTAGATTATGTAAATTACAAGCAGACCCTTGGACTTATAGCCTACATAAAATATTATATTAGTATTTATAAGTGATGGTAACTTTTACTTATTAAATATTGTGAGCTAAGCAATTAGCTAACATTAATTAACTGAAAAAGTATTACAAATCTTAGCAAACAAAAAAATATGTATATATATATATATATATATATTAGTATCATGCAGTTGATGGAAAAGCTTATTATCATAATAATATATTTTGTTTTGTGGGTAAGAGGGTAATATGCCATTGACATGAACTTTAACCTAACCCCACCTTGAAAATATCACTCATTCTTGCACTTTTTCACATTTCTTTTAAAAAATAGACATATTCCATAATCATTCTTAATTAAAAAAACCATTTTCACACACGTCATACCCGATTGGATTCGGACCAGGCGTTTAGGGTCGAATGGGTCCATTTTCACACACGTCAATATCCACACGAACACGATAATTATTTCCAACTTCAACCCAGAATATATACTCTACCAAATAATATTACTGGAGCTTGACCCAGACGGCAGTGCCTGGTATGCCTTGGTTAACCACGAACATCATATAATACCCCGGCGGCGCAATCTCCGGCGTGGAGGGTCCGGCCACACTCACGGTGTAACTACCAATTCCCGCGATCACGAATCTAATCTGGAGCACCACCATCCTCTGGTTCATCCCAAACGAATGCGTCGTAAACGACGGCGCCACAATTCTCACCGACAGATCGCCCAGATTCACAAACTTGCTTGAACTCAAAGAAAACGAGAATGGCTGCTTGTATCCCAACGCACCGTCGCCGTTCATGACGACGACGGACCGCAGCGGCTGATAGTCGGCAGACAAGTACGGCGGCAAGTACGCCTCCAAGCTGAGGTCCGTCGGGTATTCCACTCCGGTGAAGTTGTAGAAAACGTGAGGGTTGCTTCCTCCGATGAGAACGCGGCCGTCCGGCAACAGCACCGCCGTGGAATGGTACAATCTTGCTTTCGGCGACGGGCACATGACCGAAAACCGGCTGTTCTCCTCCCGACCAGGACGATAAATCACTGGTCGGGTAACCGGGTCCCGCCCCTTCTCCCACCCGGCTGTCCCGGTGCCGGCGCCGTTAATTATGAGGACGTCACCCGTGGGAAGAAGCACCATGTCGCTCATCACTCGTGCCATGGGCATTTCTTCCATCACCCAGATGGGATTCTCGTCGGTCACCTTCAATCGCCCACACGTGCTGCTCGCACGCACGAACCTCCCCACCACCGCCTCTGAGAACGCCCCTGCCGGCGCGCCGCCGCATATCATGATCTCAACTTTTATGGGTCCGTTTTCGTCGATAGGAAGCAGCACTGACGAGCCGGAGCTGGGGTAGTTCCGAGGAAACCCATCGGGGATTCTAGCAAACTCTCTGACCACGCGATTTCGCTTGTAATCCAGAGATATAGCTCTTGTATTGGCGAAAACAAACAAGTTTCCATCCGGCAACAGATGCAGAAACGGGTACAAGTTGTTTTCATCGGAATCTCTCGTTTCTTGGAGGAAATTAAGGAAGAAAGTTCGTGGCTTTCTGGGGTAGAATTCATAGCTAAACTGTCTTCTTCCGCCAAGAATTATAACGCTGCCATCTGGAAGTATTTGGTTTGTTGCGTACCATCGCCGCTCCAGCAGATAGCCGGGATATTCAACCCAATCACATTGGTCGCCGGAGCATGGGGAAAACGTCCTGACGACGTGGTCGCCATCATTGTAGCCGCCGGTTTGGAGCAGCGTTCCGTCTGGGAGGAGGGAGCCGGAGGAGCACCAAGTATCGGTGAGGATCATGAGTGGCCGGAAAGTGTTTGAAGCGATATCGTATAGAGCCGAGTGGGCCGTGCAGTCGTATTGGAGGACCGTGTCGGCGGGATCGTTGCGGCAGGGAGAGCCGGTGGGGAGGGAGAGGCGGGAGCGGCCGAAGTCGGTTCGGTCGAAGATGAGGACCTTGTTGTCATGTAGGAGTTGCATGTGCATGGCGGAGATGCCGACAGTGGGGTGGAGGAGAAGCCATTGGTCTTGGTGGCCGGACCCGTCGAAGCAGGTCTGGGAGGTGGCCGGAGAAGGGAGGAAGATGGATAAGAGGAGCTTGAGTAGAAAGCAGGTGGAGGTGGTGGTGATCAACATTTTGGAGGGTGGATAATTTGGATGTTGGTGTGTATATGTATGTGTGCGCGCGCGCGCGTGTATATATATATATATATAAATATGGATTGGAGAGAGAAGTTGGTGGAATATAGAGACGTAACAAGTAGAGGCTAGCTACCTTCATTTCATGCAAAGATTTGTCAAGTGACGAGTGATGACGTCATTTAGATATATGGGTCGTGGGAGTGAATAATCTGGGCAAAATAACTTATGTGATATTGTATTACGTGTCCAAACTCAACTCTATAAAATATAAATAAATTTCAATTACTGCACGCACTCGAGCTGCCAGGTTGGGGATTCTCCATCCCACAAATGGGAAATGATATCCTCTTGAATTTCTATTTAAAAATGATTTTTTTTACATAATGCTTGTGCAAGACTGTCGTATAATTTTATAATCGATACTAAATCTAACATTAAAAAGGATAATGTGAAAACTTCTAAACAATATGAATAAATGGTGTAATCTCTAAAAAGTGAAGTTTCAGAATCATCTCTCCCCATTTTGTGTAATTTAGACAGTTCCCAGCTAAATGTCAAAAGTCAAAACAAATGAAATTTTAGGTTAAAAATGGAGAAATGAAAGCTTTCAAGTTTCAACTCAGCTTTTCATTTACATACTGAACTCAGTTCGCATAACCTCTCCATAACCATTTCATCACATCTTCTGCACTTGAACAAGATGAAAAGCATATGATTTGGAGGTAATCTTTCCACATCTTCTACAACTGACTTCTTCCTTCTCCAACAATGCTGTATAAAAAGAACAATAATAATTAGAATTTTATACAAAATAGTTTAGGATAACGACGAAGGATATATATAAACAAACAGAGACCATGGCCTTCATGATGCAGCCTAGTTCCTTTTTCCTCTGTTCCGCCTAGAGGACACTACCGTCCATCCATCTTCTGTATTAGATTTCTCATTAACCCTTGGTTCATCCACTGCCATATCATCTTCATTTACATGTGGCTGGTTCTCGACAGCATCCTCCTCCCTGGCACTCTCATCATCATCATCGTCCTCCTCGTCATCACTGCCACCCTTAAAAAATAAGAAGGAAGCAACCAAAGAAAAATTGGTCACACCAGGGTAGTTCACAACATTGATAACATCTTCCATCCAATAAGTAGCATTAGCCAGATTCTTTACAGGGATTTTCCTCCTCTTCTTTTTTTCCCCTTGTAAATAAAAGTGTGTACACGAAAAGATGTATCAAACAGGGTGCATCCAAAAAATCCTCTTACACGGACACTACAAAGGAACCAACAAAATCCAAAAAATGATCATAGAGAATAAGTAATCATTGCTATCAAGGACTGGATCTTCACAATATTGGAATAACTTCTGTGCCTTTGTTGTCCCCAACCGATCCACATCCATGCATGGGTACCAAAAAGCCAAGTTTTTGTTTTCTTGTCTACACTAACTCCTCCCTATTTCAAAACCTCTTTCACATGCAAGGTAAAAAGTAAGAGGTGGAGGATTCAACTTCACTGTTCTTTCATCTTTTGTTCTTAATTTTGCATTTCCTTTGGGTGAATGGAATACTGTCACATAGACTTCAGTACTTTTCGCCTGAAATCGTGATAGGTTCCTTGGTTGCTCTGAGCTCAAAAAGAGAATGGGACAAGCCCAAGATCCAAAGTTGAGTCAATGTTACAAAGTTTATTGCATTGAAATGATTAACTTGCAACATATCTCACAGTGATGGAAGATAATTTTAAATTTACAGCTCAAAAGTTGAGTGGTAAAAGCAAAACAGAATCATTCAAGTACGGACAGGTAGGAAGCAAGATTTATTAGTCCTAGATGAACTTCTTTCTTCTTTTTAAAGCGCACACATTAACTGCAATTTTAACGAGTGTTTAGCCAGTGTCAGAAGATAAACCTAAATTTACAGACTAAATAAGTGGGCAGCAAACATGGAGAGAATTCTCCAAGTAGAGAAACAACTACTAAAACAGATCAATCCTGGCTGAGCTTATAGGCGCCTTTTATAATAATTAGTGTTCCCAATAATGCACGGATGAACAATGCTCATTTTCTATAAACAGTCTCATTGGTCTTCAATAAGGTAGTATAGGTCACATCAATGTTCTGCTTCATTTGTTGAATTCATTAGCAGTTTATATCAAGTTCAAACAAACAGTTAGGCTAGCTATCACTGGATGGCAGGACAGGTATATATTTGATATATACATGTAATTAAACTGGAGAAAATGCCTTAAGGGAGCAAACACGAGGGCTAGCAGAAATGGTGAACTACTCTTATTTACAGAGCATAAAATTCTAATGGAAGGAGGACTAGAATTACCTGTCTGATACAAGTAACAGTGCCATTTGGAGGATTGGTTTCCTTTAGTACTTGAACAGACTTAAAGTTACCTTCCAAGCACTCTTCATGCATAATCATTAATTTCTCTGCTATCTGGATGGAGTTGTTCACAAAGTACCACACCAGATAAGCAACCAATTAGCAAAAGTTGCACAACTGAATGCAAATGTGCAAAACATAGGTATACAAATAAAACTGAAAAACAGACCAGCTGAAATCTATGGTCATCACTGGCTTTTACCATTTGCATACAATGTGGGGGAAAAAACTATGATTCTTCTCTGGACCATTACTAATGCAGTATTCACCCAGTAAATCATCTATAAAGTTATAAGTTCATTGTACTTCATCCATAAATAATTAAATGGAGAACTAAACCACATGAATTTTGACTCATTCAGACTATGACTTTTCATATTTTTCTTACAATAGAGCACAATAATGCAAGAAACAGGCAATTCACACCAATATTCCTTTTGTCACAATAACTTATACTTCTGGTCTCTTTTTGATAATTTTTTCTTAATATTATATCATTTTTAAATTTCCAATAGCGATCCAAAGTGGAAAACGTATCCAATTTCAGAAGTATAACAATTAAAAAGATGTCAGTAGGATTATGAAGAAAATGAATAAAAAGTTGTCACAACCCCAAGGGTAGATTAGGCATAAGATATTACATGTATTAATTAGGGTTGTACCTTACTGCTTTGCTGGTTTATACCTTTACCTAGAAAGCCTATAAATAGGCTGTAACCTAGAGAAATAGTCACACTGTGGAATGATAAACTGAATTTCCCTCTCAAATTCTCTCTATAATTTCCCTCCGAATTCTCTGTTCTCCCTCTCGATCTCCTTTGTTCTACCTCTATTCTTGTTGTCTCCCTCCATTTGTGTCTAACTCTTCCCCATACTCTTCTCAATTTCCCATCCAAACCCTAGGTCGTGACAAAAGTCACCTCAATACAATCAATCATTATTGTTGAAGTTTTGCATGGAGTATATTCTAGAAGATCAGAAAGAATCAGAAGAAACCAGATTGATGATATAACCGGAAACAAGTTATCTAGATAAGTTCTAATTAAGTCGGTTATAAAAGGGTAGAATAGACATTGTGTTGTTTTTTTAATTACCCTTTATAATTTCCGCCCAACCCTCTATAAATAGATAGAGAGGCGGACTGGAATGATAATCAATGATCATTCAGATTTTTACTCTTTCTGAATACGAGAATTGCCGGGAGAGGAAAGGCTTGAAGAAAGGAAGTTCTCTATAATCTCGGTTGAAGGCAGTGCACTCGTGTGATAGAGAGAGGAGACGGTTTCTTGTGTACTGATTTTTCCATTGGATTTCTAGTGGATTGCTCTCGGACCGCAGCTGGATGTGGAACTGATTTCAATCAGTTCGAACCAGGATAAATCCTTGTCTCTTCTTGTGGTTTGGTTGTCTTTCTCCTTATTATCTTACTGTTTTATATACTGTTTTCATTTTCTTTTGTTTGTGTTATATCCGAGAGAGTGTGTTGGTGAGATTGGCATTGAATTGAGAATATCCTAGTGCTCCTAATCTTAACAATTATTTTTTTGGTGTTTTTCTTTTCTTTTCTATTCTTTCTTTTTAAGTAGAGAAAATTGTTTTTTTTTTTTTTTGGTGGGGGGGGGGGGGGTGGTTGAGTGAGTTTGCAAAGGGAATCTTTGTCACGGTGTGACAATGATGATTACCTTGAATTAGTGAGATTCAAGGGTCGAACGGAGCAAGGGAAGAATATTGAGAGAGAGAAGAAAGAGAGATAAGAGAGATTGTAGAATGTAGAGAGAGGATAATTGAGAAATTGTTCTATTGATTGTTTATTTCCTCTCGCACAAAGTTGGAAGAGTTGATATACTCGCTTGGGTGGGTGTGGATGCAGCAGATCACTCCCCCTCCCAGTGGTTACAACCAATTCTTTTGTCCTTTTCCTAAGGCCTCACACGTGGCCTTTTGATTCTAACAAACTGACAGCTGGAAATTGAAATACAATACTAATAACAATGTAACAAGAATCCTAACAGCAAACAGTAAGGCAAAAGTGAAAATTAAAATAGCATAATCGTGACAATCTTATGTTCATTTTAGTCAATATCAATCTACTTGATCAAACATATATTTCAAATATCAAAATTGCAAGTAAGATGCATATCAGTAGTACTTTTTGAGTTCTATAACTTTTTCATATATTAGCTAATTCCAATTCCTAAAGGAGCCAGCCCTTTTTATTTACTGGAGTTAGCTGGAGGAGACAAATAAGGTTGAAGCTTGGATTGAAATGGCTATTGTCATTTGAAATACGACAAACAAGAAAAGATAAAAAAAAATAAGGTTATTCGTAATAAAGTCGAGATGGCTCTCATTAAAAACAAGATGCAGGAGACACAATTAAGATGATTTGTTTAAGTGAAAAAAAAAAAAATCAATAAAGGCTCCTTTAAAAAGGTAGATAGAATGGAAGAACAATCTAGAAGAAGTGGTAGACTAGGGTCGCAAATGAGTCGAGCTGTTCATGAGCGGCTTGGTGTTCGGCTCAACAAAAACTCGTTCGAATTTGTTAATTAAGGTAAATGAGCCGACCTTGAGCCTAACTTTGAAGCTCGATTTGTAAACTAACCGAGCTTGAACTCAGTAAAGCTCGGCTTGTTAAACCTTGCAAATATGTTTGATTAGAGACTCGTGAATACTAATAGAGTTGATTAGAAGTTTGTAAACATGCTCAATTAGAAGTTCGCGAATAACTCATGAACAAGCTTGTTTATAAATACATTTATTTATAATTTTATAAATATATTTTTTTATCATAAAGTTATCAAACTTTAAATTATTAAAATAATATAATTAAATTGAATATGTTTAAAATTATTACATATATATCAATTTAATCATTTAACATGATATAATATATGTATATATAATAAAGCAAAATAGCAAATTAGGTTTAAAATTATTAATAGTTGATTATCATGTTGATGTTATATTTGTTGATTATTAGGTTTGATTTAAAATTATATTTGTTAATTATTTGCATATTAGATTATTAGGTTTTTAAAAAATAATTCTGACAAATTCGTGTTCAAGCCCGAGACCCCAGGCTTGGGCTTGCTAGAAGCTTGTCAAGCTCAAGCTCACCAACAGGCACTCAAGCCCAAGTTGAGTTCAAACTCGAGCATAGAAACTGACACTCTAATTAGTTCAATTGCAACCCTATGGTAGACGAAGACCAAAAAAAAAATAAAAATGTGGTGGGAGATTCTTAGTTATAATATGAGTTATAAAAGGCCTTATACAAGATATGTGATTGGCAAGACAAAATTCATATAGTCAATCCCACCTAGCAAAATTAAGGCTTGATATGTTCTAGTTGTAGACAAATAAGGTTAAGACCAGTGGATTTATGCATTAGATAGGTTGTTATTGCAAATTGAGATCACTAGATTTGAGTTGGACACTTTCACCAAAACAAAGGGAGTCCATGGGGCTGGGGCAGTTAGCATATTAAAGAAGCTATAATAGGTTTCAAGACATTTGAAAAGGTCTTGAGAAGGGCACCAGGGAAACTACCTAAAGCCCTATCAGAAGGGGTAGGGGTAGGGGTAAACAGAGTAAGATTATTCTTTGATCAGACCCCAGTGTTCGATTTTTATAAGAATGCATTAATATGGACAATTCAGGACAAGAAGTGAGGCAAGAACACATACCTCCTCAACGCTGCCATCTGCAATCTCAGTATTTAGGGAGAGCATAAATTCATCAAGCATATCCTCTAAGTCATCAGCATACAGTGGCTCTGCCAAAAAAAAGAGAGGCTAAAATTAGACACAATTTTTTAATCAATGTTCAGCTTTTCATGTGGGAAAGTTGAGATACTAATTGAAACAGGTACATCCGAAGAAGAAAAAGCTCATGCCGCAAAAGATTATTGATCAATAAAATTGTCAACTACAGAAGCTAACAGTTGATCTCTTCTTAAAAAATGCTTAAGTATATCAGATTCATAAAAAAATTGTTACAGAATTCCACAAACTTTAATGAAGATAAAGAGTAAAGTTGTAAGCTGTGTTCTTTAAAAGATAATAAACTTCATTCAATACTAAAGAAAGCAAGAGGATGAAAACAATTTAGTCCTGCTCTGTATGTCTCAGCAGATAAAAATTCCCCAGGGAAGAAAAGAAACTATTTTCTCTCTAACCCGATTGAAAACAGATTCAACAGAAAAAGAAAATTTTCAGTTCAAAAGGCAGCAAGTATTACGAAGCCAAACGTTCCAAGCAACAGAAAAGCAGCTTGAAGCCCTGCAACTCGAGCGTATGAAAAGGGAAAAAGCAGGCGAATTCACGCATAAATACGAGGTAAGCATAAAAATCGCGATTCTTTGCCGTGACTAGCCTTTCACGACAGACTAATGTTCTGGATTGATTTTTTTTTTTCTTTTTTGGATTAAGAGAAAAATCATTAGATATCAAGCAGACAAGTCATTACAAGCCAACGACAAGGCATCCTGCGAAACAACCCCACCAAACAGTACATCCACTTAACCCTAAGCCCTTCCTAGCAACGAAATGGGCTAGAAGATAAAAAAATTCCATCAACAAACAGCATCAACAATCAAAAAGTCCATAGAATTTTCGATGTATAAAAAGGTCGTGCCTTTGGATTGGGTGAGCCAAGAGAAGATATCGGCGGCGAGTTGTTCAGATTTGAAGCGAGAGTGAGGGCCACCCCATTCATTTTGGACGGCCATCTGAAGGGCAGTCCATCGAGAAAGAACCAAAGTGATGCCTTCTTGCAGTCGTGAAGCCTTCTCCGGATCCATCCTGCAAACCCCTTATTCTCTGCAAAACCCTACCCCTGTTAAATCTAAGCTGTGTTTGAAATGTCCAGAGGAGAAGTTGAATGAGGAGCTAGAAAAGAGAAAAAAAATCTTACAAAACCCTAGCAATATATATATATATATACTGATATACATGTAACTGTTCGCTTTTCTGTTTTGATTTGGAAAAGAAAACATTTTTCTTTCTTTGCTAAACAAAAAGAAGACATTTTTATCATCCATTTAATCCTTTTTCAGTTGGATGAAAGGAGTCCATATTTAGAAGAGTTTTGGATTGTATTACATATAATATTATCATTTTTATCACATATATTATTATTATATATTATATTATTATTATCACATATATAGTTTGAATATTTATACAACATATATCATGTCATTAGAAAAAATAATTATTAATACTTTTTTGAGTGAAATAATACTAAAATTTTGCAAATATAAGAAAAATAAAATAATAAAATATTTACAATTAATTTATCTCGTCCCACTGTAACTTATAATAACTCTTAAGTAGGCGATCGACAATCATCTAAATAATAATACATAATTATACTCAAAATAATATATATCAATAATAATTCAATAAAAACATAAAAATTATCTATCCTTAGACATTATACTCTAATTAAAGTGCAAGCAAAAATAGAATACAGAAGGAGAGGGAATAATTACTGGGGAAACCCCTCTCCTTTGCCGTAACAAGGGGCAAGAGAAAAAGTTTTAAATTTAAGTTATTATATAGCATTAAATTTAATTAAATTGTTATATCATGTCAATTAAATGATATATATATATAGACTCAGTCACAAGGCGTCCGGTTTAGATGCCATCTGTCTTGAAGAACACTTTCAACCACGCCCCGAGGCTCCACACGAAGGCTCCCCCCACATTATGTCACCACAAGAATGGCGACGTCTCTGTTGACATTGACACGTTTCGTGGCTCACACAAATCCTCCATCAACATATATCAGGCAAAACTCTCAGATTAGCTATTGTGTTTTGCTTCAACAATATTGCAGAAACAGCTCATTTCTTCTTCTTCCCGCCGCATATATATAAGTTTATATATATCTACAAAATGAACCAGCAGCAGAGACAATCTAACGAAGAGCAAGAGCAACCCAAGCATGCCGACACATCATTTAGCCATGTAAGGGGCACCCTGCCCCTCTCTGCCTTCCCTTTTTTGTCTTTTTCAAAATTACGAGAATCAGCAATATTACTATCCTTCGGCTTCACAAATCACACAGAATTCTCTATGTAGATCCACTCTTGATCAGATTTGAACCTAAATCGCAAAGAAAAATACTGTAGACTCGTAACACTAGGCCTGCCTTGGGACTCACTGGCCTCATTTTGAATGATTACTTGCGTTCAAGATATTGTGTTATATTATATTTTATATAAATGCGAGTGTGCATGGCTTACAGATGGTTGAGCAGCACAGTGAGCCGGTGCCGATAGCAACGACGGCGGTGTCGAGATTCGAGCGCGGGAACATCACCATCGGAGAGGCGCTTGAAGCTACGATCCTCACATCAGGAGACAGGCCGGTGGATTACAGCGACGCCGCGGCAATCCAGGCGGCGGAAGTGAGAGCAACCGGCAGGATCAACATAATCCCCGGCGGCGTCGCGGCGGCGGCGCAGTCTGCGGCCACTCGCAACGCCCGCATCTCCAGAGACGAGGATAAGACCAAACTGAGTGAAGTTTTGGCCGTAAATATCAACCAATCTTACAGGAAAATCAAAATTTCAGATTTGTAGATCTGCATATGGTTAAACGATTAATTTCCGTGTTGCGATCGGCAGGGCGTGAGATCGAAGTTGCCGTCGGACAAGCCGGTGACGCGCCGGGATGCGGAGGGAGTGATAAGCGCGGAGCTGAGGAACGATCCGAATCTGGCGACTCGTCCGGGAGGCGTGGCGGCGTCTCTGGCGGCGGCTGCTAGGCTTAACGAGAGCAATCAACATTCGAAGCAAAACAACAACAACAATGGCAACAGCAATAACAGCAACAAATGAAGGAAGATAAACTTGAAAAGGAAGTTGCAGTTGCAGCACTCTGTTTGTTTATTTTGTTTTTCTGTTTGGTGCCGCGTGCGTTGTGTTCTCTAATTTGAATAAATATTATAAATTGGTGCTTTTTCACTGTCACTGTTTTTAGTCAATCATGACTTCTTCTTCTTCTTCTTGTATCTTATTTATTATCATATTTAGGATTCCTTTGCATCATCATACCCTCAATTTCAATAGAAATATAAAAGATAAATAACAAGTTTTTAACCTTTATCTAAATTAAGTATCAAACTCATAATTTATTGATATTAATTTCAATATATCACTTGCCCACCACTTGACTTATGCCCTAAACATTAGGTTACTTAATCTCAAACATATCATATTTATTCATATGATATGCTCGGGACCAGATTCGATAACAATAACAATAATAATATCAAATTTTAATTTTATTATTTATGTTCTTTAATTATATGAATTTTAACTTATTAATTATTTTCTTTGTTGAGAATTTGTGATGTTTGATTCAATAAGATTTGTGGGGACAACTTCATTATTAAAAATTAAAATTATAACCAATATGATTATAACTTGGCAATCTTTTCATTTCTCCAGAGTTTGTGATGCTTCCTTTGTACTAACTAGTTTTACCAAAACACTTAGGATTAGTTATAAATAATAACTAATCGGCAAAGTTTACATCATCTTTGATATAAAGTGATATCTTAAAATCTTGAACATGCTTTGACATCTTGAGCATGTTAGAATTTTTTTCAAGATTTCATCAATGTTTATGCCTATAAAAAATATTTAATTCTCACTCAACCTCACACAATATTAAAGTCATTTTGAGCAATAAGATATCAAGAATTACCTATTAATTTATTTAAATAGTATTTATTAATTAAGATATAGACCAAAAAAAAAAAATATAAAAAAATTCAAACAAAAATACTTTTCATCATATTAATTAAATTTATAAGTCACATAAGTTCTTATCTTGAATTTTTCAGATAAATTTATCTCTCTTCTCATTCGAATAAGTTATCTTGAACTTTACAAATAAATTATTTTAATATAATATTATTTTACTCATTTTAACAAATGTTATCTTAATATAAATGCATAGATTTATTCAAAATTTCCATCGAAGTTGTAATTTAATAATAGAAAATAATATTATAAATTCTAAGTCCCCAATTTAAATGTTGTTAATCTCAGCTATCCTCTCATTAAATTTCCAAGAGATTTTGTTTATAGTAAAAAACTAACACACGCGAGTCTCGTTTTAATAATACAATTTTCTCGTGGTTGGCTCAAAATCTGACACCCCTATGTGGCAATGTGGCATTTGATTTCCAGCCAATGCAGAAGGAGCATGGAATCCTTGGGGTGTAGTTTGAACCAAAATTCTGAAGTACAATACCAATTTCCACTCTAAAAGAGCTCATAGTGTTGCTAACATGTAACCAATAAGCCATATCATATGATATGTTCACTTGAGCTAGAAATACCACAAACTCAAATATATTTGGTAGAAGAATCATGCAAGGATGATCAGTTGGTGAAGGATAATTGAAAACAATTTCCATTTTATACCATAAGAATTCATACAATCTTGCACCATCGAAATCTGTAACCATTACAAAAAATTAATTCACTGTAAAAGAACAACAAAATAAATTTCCTAGGGTAAGTTTTGTTATATTTATAACTGGGATTTTGTAATGTACAACAACTACATAACAAAACTATGGAAAACTGGAGGAACGAAAAAATTCCCTCCCTAGAACTTACACGGACAAATAGAACTTGAATGACTCCATGGAGAATATTCTTCGGGGATTCAAGCAGCTAGATTAATTTTCTCCAGTGTTAATTCTGAACTGATGAGTCTAAGCAACACTTGCACAAGTTCCCTTATTCTAGGTTCCCTGTTACACAAAAAGATTCACAAGATATTAGAAATGCTCAGCCTTATATGCAAGAAACAGCAAGGGGAAAAAGAAATCTCACACTTCGGTAGCTGTATCTAGCTAGATAAGGTTATGCTTTGTCAGAGTTGCAATTTACTGGCACGATATAAATCCAGATGTTGAAACCAGTATCTAGCAACTCCAAAATGTGCCTCTTAGCGCTACTAATGTAATTGATGGTACCAACTATTTGAGAATTTTGCGTTATTTTCTTGATGCAATATAAGATGCATCAACTATATGTTATCAGCTTTATGTGACAGTTTTACCTCATATTGCTGAACCACTTTGTTGCCCCTTGCTGCAACTGGCGGTAAAGATTATCAATTCATTAGGTCGTCTGTATTATTCCAAGTTTTATTCTTCATTGTCATGTTGCTAATCAAGTTGATATCCTCTTACTTCCTTTGCAACTTCAAATGTGGCAGTTATATTCATGTCAAGTTTCGTACTGCACTCCTTGGGTCCAGACTTCTGCATTACTTCGTTTTTAGAATGAGAAAAATTATTAAGCAAATGATGCACTTCATTTTCAAAGCAAGTTATGATTGTTACGGCTTAATATCTACTTTATTAAAAACAATTAAGCACAAATTCTCTGTTTCCCAATCACATAAAAAATTCTTTTTTGTTTATCTAACTTGAGGGTTTCATTCTTACCTCGATGTCACAAGCTCACAAAAAGTTGGGAACAGAACAAACAGATGGGCATGCTTGTTAGAGCTCTCCTTTGTAAGATCTCCTTTAAAATATGGATGTAAAGGAAGAACAGAAGCTGTTTCTGAATGCATTATCAGATGAGCCAGCTCTTGTAGGACAAACATTATTTCTTCAAGTCTTGCTGGTGGAAATGGTCTGTCACCTGTGTGTACAATCCATTCGTCAACTTAGCATAGCCTTCAAGGAGTGAAATAATCATTAAAAGGAATCATTCGCAGAATAAAGAAGTGGCATACCTAAGTCATTCTCATCAATCAGAAATGTTCTCAAGATGTATTCGCATCTTGTCAAGAGTATCATGATTGAAATTTTGCTAACTTCAGATCCAGCAAAGTTCGAGACACTGGCTTCATTATTATACCTGATAGCAAATCTATATCAATCAACTAGTTTCTGTTCAATCCACAAGAATCTATGCATGGAGATGGTGTAACAATTGAGTAGATAATAAACAGTAAGGAAATAAGAATACATGGACAAGACTACCATTTATTAGTGCACTGTGCAAATATACTAAATCTATATCAATCAACTATTTCAAGAGATAAACAATATTGGCTTAGTTCTGAGTGGAGCACTCGCAAAAAAACCCAAAAAATGGATTGCTATTTTCAATATGTAAAAGCAATCAGGAAGTCGCAACACATTCATTAATTGAAGAGAAGAATTTAATCAAAGATTGACCTACATGGCAAACCATTCCACTTAACAGTCCAAGCAGCACAAGGACATCCTACATATTTAAGCAAACCAAAACAACTTCCAAGAGGATGCTATCGTGCTAAGCAATATTTTACCTGCTTAATGAAAATAACTTCTGCAAGCAAGTCAAAGAGAATCTGCTACAATGGGAAGGCATGAGCTCCACAGTTTCAATAGGCAGAGAGCATGTTCGTGATGCACAACGGTCCAGTGTGGAAACTAGTCTTTGCAAAATCTGTCAAAATCAATGTTTAAAAACTATGAAATGACATTTCTATGAAACACAAGGTGCTTCTAGATATCTAAGAACTTAATTTCATTATCTGCATAACTATCCATTCATAAGCAAAAAACACCAAATAATGGAATCACTACATGAAGGATAGATAATTGTCTGAATAAACAACAGAAACATTGGGAATTGAGTTCAGAAGAAGGCCAAAGAAGCCCATAATAGAGCAGGTTAATCTACGTCTCACTACAAGAGATATTCAAAGGTAAAATTGCTGGATCCCTGACATAATAGAACCACTGCTGGACCAATCATTATGTGGTCTAAAAGAATGAAACTGTTTTGTACAGAAAGGAGTATTTTTTCAGTAGTAGAAATTTACTTAGAAACTAACAGTGACATTTACTGTTACGTAGACTCCTGACAACAATAATAATGAGACAATAACTCTTAAATATCAAGAGAGTGAGAATGATTATAGTTATAACTATGATGATGGATACTACTCATCACCAGATGAAGCCAATGAGATGCATTGTGGCATTGGATGTTAAGGCTTTAAATAGTGCTTTTTCTATGTGTTAAAGAAGAGAAGATTACGTCAGGTGGTGCATCAATGCACGATGAAAGAATCTTGTCACCCAGAATGTCTAAAATATTCATCTCAAGAGACTCATCAGCTTTAAGTGCTGCAGCTGAAAGAGGATTTGAATGGAGGGCACGACCACAATAGCCCACTAGGAATATTTCATAAACATCTGCAACTTCTTTCCAGACACGGATTCTTGTAGATCTACTAATACTTGGATCTGGCCGAAAACTAGTTAATTTGTTGACTTCATCAACAAGAATGCGGTTGAAACCTTCAACAGCTGATCTCCAAAGCGCACCTTCAGGGTTGTCTCTTCTTGTTGTCATGCACCTATTACATGAAACAAAAAGCATCGTGTGAATAGACCAAAATTTAATTGCTTCCTATTGCAGAATGAATTAGTATCATATGTAGGAAAAGGATCATCATAGCATTTCATGTACTTCTAAAAAGACTTAGTTGAGTTGACTTGATATGTAGAAACTAGAAACTTGACTTTTCTGTTGAGTTCTCTATAATCCATGCAAGTGTATGATTTTACAAAAGTGAAGGCATCGTTGTTTCACATACATGGTAACTTAGCATGAAATTTGTATATTATACAACTGATGAATTGTTTCAAAAGAGAGCGAGCTTAGCCACCAAAAAACACACACAGAGAGAGGCTACCATAACCCCAAAAGAAGCCATCATAACATCACTAACTAGTACCATTTGGGGCAGAGGACCAATTGGGATGAATTCAAATGAACAGAGCTTTCTGTCAAAGAACTTCCATTTTGTGCTTGACTCTGTCTAGATTCTATCAATAATGCTGTCAACGTATGCATGCGGGACATGCATAAAAACATACAAAGTAATGAAGTATCTAGGTCTGAATCTAGCATATTAACAAAACAAGAAATAAAATCCTCTTGAATGTGCAGACACCAAGAAGAACAAAGACCTGGACTTTGCTTATAAAACAGATATTCTTCCAAATCTAGCTTTCAATCTGGTCGACACAAAGTGAAGTTGTATATCACTTCAGAACAAATAAATTTTGAAAGCATATTCATCGGGTTTTCTGTAACAAATGCTATAGCATAAAGATCATTGCATATTCCACACTGTAAAGCTATCATGCAGGAACAGAGGGATTCAGTAAGAGTTCAGTGGCATCATTAACACTTCTATATGACTGAGTTCCTGCAAGGTACAAACAAAAGAAAAACATTTGTAGCATGAACAAATTTAGCATTGGGTAGCTGAGAAAATTTACCTTCCAAGACTTTGGACAATTGCAGGGAAAATATTATATTTTTCCACTGCTGGAGCCTGTAGAAAAAGATCCACCAGAATGGGAATGAGCTTTTCAGCAAGCAGATAACTTGATCCTGAGCTAACAGATGGACCTCCTTTATTTAGGGATACAAAGTCGGTCCCATTGGCCATCTCAGATTCTGTCATCTTACCACCGTCTGGGAATGAAATTTTAAGTCAAACTTCTGCAAGTCCAAATGAAAAATTGAAGGACATGTGTAAATTCTATACCATGAATATGATGCTCAGAGTTGTTTCCCTCTGGCTTGTTCTCTTCATTCTCTAGAGAATCAAATATTAGAAGATATTGCAAAAGTTCCCTGAGAAAGAAGGACCACATTGAAGAAAGATGCTCTGCTGGATGTAATGAGGGTAAGATTTCCAACACTGCACGCTGCACAGGTGGAACATGTCCCTGGGAAAGAAGAAGGAATCTCATTAGCATGGTAGCTCAGACCAACTAGCAAACCATCTCTCCCTCTGTGGAAAAAATCATAAGATCCTAAACCTGCAACAGTAATTCACACAGCTGAAACCGAATTACAGGAAAAAAAAGGTGAGAGCAGTTGTATTTAAAAATGATATGAAATTGGAACAAAATTTCAAAATTCACGAGCTCCGAAAAAGTTGATTTGTCAGTGATGGCACTGTGAAAAATCATAGTACAATGTAAGCTACGTTTCTGAATATTATCATTACAAGAAATAGTTGTGATTTTTTATTTAGTACCGGTACCTGATTCTTTGAAATTCTTTCCTGTATACTATTTGCTCACTGAAACTGAGGTACTCAAACAGATATGCTCTCATCAAGAACTGAAAGAAATATATCACCAGTTGGCGCCCCTGCTCGGATCAGTAATTGACAAAGCTCAGTCCGCTTTCATCCATGGTAGGAGTTTGGCAGAAAATGTGCAACTTGCCCAGGAGTTGTTGAGGAAGTATGCTCGGAAGAGGATTTGGCCGAGATGCCTCATTAAGGTGGATCTTTGTAAAGCCTATGACTCAGTTAGCTGGCAGTTCCTACAGCAGGTTTTGGAAGGTTTGGGTTTCCCTCCCCTGTTTATTAGGTGGGTGCTTGAATGTGTATCTACGGCCTTCTACTCCCTTGTTATCAATGGTAACATGTGTGGTTTCTTTAAGGGCAAGAGAGGCCTGAGGCAAGGTGACCCTCTTTCTCCATTTTTGTTTGTGTTATGCCTGGAGTACCTTTCTAGAGCCGTTAATGTGGCGACTGCTAGGTCGGATTTCAACTTCCACCCCAAATGTAATAAGCTAAAGATATCTCATTTGGCCTTTGCTGATGATCTTATGCTGTTTGCTAGAGGGGATGTTCCTTCATGGACTGCCTTAAGGATTTTGAAGCCAAGTCGGGCCTACAGGCCAGCGCCCTCAAGTCTAGTATCTTCACTGCTGGCATCGAGGAACAGGAGCTCCAGAGCATCCTTGATCTAACTTGTTTTCCCAAAGGGGTTATGCCGTTTCGGTACACCTTGGTATTCCCTTGGCTGTGGTTAAGCTAACAGTTAATCACTATGAGCTGCTTGTTGCTAAGATATCAGACAATATAAAAGCATGGAATGCTGCTTCCCTTTCATATGCAGGGAGGCTGGAGCTTATACGAGCTGTTTTGCAAGGTGTGGTGTGTTTTTGGCTAGCCATTCACCTGATTCCAGCTGTGGTTATTGAGCAGATCTACAACTTATGCAGGCGGTTCTTATGGAATTCGAAGGCCTCCTTGGTTGCCTAGAAGGATGTATGTGTGCCTAAATGTGAGGGGGGCCTTGGCCTAAAGGATCTAAAATGCTGGAATTCTGGCCTTCTTGTCAGGACCCTATGGGATATTCACCGCAAGAAAGACACTCTGTGGGTTCAGTGGATACCCCAAGAGTTCCTGCCTTCGGTCTCCATCTGGTGGAGGCAGGTGCGAAATGAGGATTCCCCTCTGATGAAAAGGTTGTTGCTTATAAGGTTGCTGCTTATAAGAGATGCCATTTGTTCGGCGCAAGGCCTAACTGAGGCTGCTATGGTTCTGCTTGATAGCTGGACCAAAGGTCCTGTGTTTGATGTAAGTGCGGCCTATGAGTTCTTTCGTCCGAAGGGGCAGACCAAGGTTTGGGCGAAGGTTGTGTGGCATCCTTCCCTTGTTCCCAAGCATGCTTTCATGCTATGGCTGTGCGCTAGATTCAACATTCTAACAAGAGATAAACTCCTATTTTTGGACATTGATCGGACTTGTCCCTTGTGCAATGAGGCTAAGGAATCGGTGGCTCACTTATTTTTCCTATGCCCTATTAGCTCGACAATTTAGGCACATATCAGAGCATGGTTGGGCATCTCCAGGACCATGACTTCGATCCCAAGCACTCTCAAGTGGCTGAAGAAAGAAGCCAGGGTTCCTCTTGGTTAAGGCTGGCCAAGAAAATTGCCTTTGCTTGTTTGATTTATCAGATTTGGGCAGCAAGGAATTGTTTAATTTTTGATAATGTCCAGCCTACAACTGAAGGTCTCATTCGTAGGATTAAAACCTTTGTATACAAAGTAATGTTTACTATGTATCCTTATGTTTTGATCCAGTTTGAAGCCCTTGCTTTAGGCCTATAGTCTTTGGATGTTTATCCATGTTCCTGGGTATGCCCAGTGATTGTATGTATATTTTGATCATTTATACATATTTACTGATTTGATAAAAAAAAGAAAGAAAGAAATATATCACATGCTTCCCATAAAAAGAAAAGAATGCATAAAGATCATTTCAGTTCAAAAGGACTTCTTACTTTCTATGGCATTGATTATAATAGTGAGAACAAAAGTAATCAATGCGGAGAGAAGATACCAACTTACAAATTCAGATTCAAAGTTATTATTTGTGATCTTCTCTTGTTTGACTTCCATATGTATGATTGCTAGTAACCATTTGTACATGCCACCATCAAACATCCCTTGTGCTTGCACATATAATTCTCCTGCCACAAAATTGAAGGTTCAAGGAAATATAGTTATGCTTGTTCATTCCTCAAAAAGAGGAAGAAAGACACACCAGAATCAGTAATCTGAATCCTGGCTTCAGCCTAAACTAAGAAGGATATCATGATGTTCTGATTGCAATGTGCTCAAAGTACATGGCACATAATATTAAAAAAAAAAAACTATAATCCATGATGCTATAAAATATTACCGAGGCTGTGCAGAATCTCTTGTTTCACCTTGCTAGCTGCATTACCACCATAGTTTGGTGATTTCTGAAGAACAAGCTCATAAACATCCAGAACAGATTTAAGATACTCTATTGGCAAATTTCCCTGTTTCAGATGGTTGCATTTGTTAGAGGATTAGCAGATGCTCACAGTACTCTATTATAACAGCTAATTAGAAGTTAAAAATTGTTGCGGTTTTTGTAGTTGCATTTCAAAAAAATACAATCTTATAACATGTCTTTCATTAAATGAAGTAATCGCTGTGACCAGAAAATTTTACCTTAGGAGAATGAGAAATGACTGTGGACTGTAAGCAATTTATTGCTGCAAGAGCAACCTCTTTACTACCATGTAAAATGCTATTCTTGACGAAAAGAAGCAAAGATTCCCATCCTGCAGATATGTAAAGTGTGAAGCTTAGGAAGTAAACCTAGCTTTTAATATGTATAAAACCACTTAATTAAATTCATAGACTATACACCTATATATATATACAAATACAATGGGCCATGGGCCATGAGCTCTATCATAGGATTAACTCTAGACTATAATCATATAACTCAACACTCCCACTCAAGCTGGGGCATACATATCATATGCGCCAAACTTGCTTCAAATATACTCAATTCGAGGACCCCTGAGAGACTTAGTGAAGACATCTGCTAACTGATCATTGGAATTGACAAAATCTGTGGTAATACAGCTAGATAAAATATTCTCTCGGATGAAGTGACAATCTATCTCGATATGTTTGGTCCTCTCATGAAAGACTGGATTGGAAGCAATATGTAATGTAGCTTGATTGTCGCAAATTAATCTCATTTGTGATATCTCCCCAAACTTGAGCTCTTGAAGCAATTGTTTTAACCAGATAAATTCACACGTTGCCAAGGCCATAGCACGATATTCTGCTTCGGCACTCGACCTAGCAACAACCTCCTGCTTCTTACTTTTCCAAGATACTAGGTTTCCTCAACTAGAACACAATATCCTGAAGTAGACTGTCTATCAAAAGGAGAACCTGTCCAATCAGCATCAGAATATCCGACTACTTTCTGTCCTCATACAATAGTCCTCTACCTAGAGCTCCCTTAATATACTTGAGAATCCAGACTACCGCATCCCAGTGGCTATCACAAGGAGACTGTAAAAACTGACTGACAACACTGACTGAGAAAGAAATATTTGGGCGACTGATAGTGAGATAATTAAGTTTTCCGACTAGCCTGCGATATCTTCCAGGATCAGCAAGAGGCTCCCCCTGTCCTGGTAAGAGCTTTACATTAGGGTCCATAGGAAAATCTATATGTTTACAATCAAGCATCCTAGTTTCTTCCAGAATATCTAACACATACTTTCGTTGAGAGATAACAATACCAGAACTGGAATGAGCAACTTCTATGCCAAGAAAGTATTTAAGTAATCCCAAGTCCTTAGTCTGAAAATGATGGAAAAGATGTTTCTTCAACTGAATAATATCATCCTGATCATCACCGGTAATAACAATATCATCCACATAGACAACCAAGTATATACACCTCCCGGTGATGTGTGTTTATAAAAAATCGAATGATCAGACTCACTACGAGTCATACCAAAGTCTTGAATGACAGCACTGAAACGAACAAACCAGTCTCGAGGAGACTACTTCACCCCATATAGTGAGCGACGAGTTTACAAACCTGCCCAGACTCCCCCTGAGCAACAAACCCAGGAGGTTGCTCCGTATAAATCTCCTCCTGAAGCTCACCATGTAAGAAGGCATTCTTAATGTCCAGTTGATACAACGATCAGTGGCGTATAGCTACTATAGAGAGAAACAAACGCACAGAGGACATCTTAGCAACAGGGGAAAATGTGTCACCATAGTCAAGGCCATAAACCTGAGTATACCCTTTGGCAATCAAACGAGCCTTGAGGCGATCAACCTGCCCATCAGGACCCACCTTGATAGTATAGATCCATCGACAACCGACAAGAGATTTCCCCAGGTGTAAAGGAACCAAATCCCAAGTACCAATAGAATGCAAAGCAGTCATCTCATCCACCATTGCTTGTCGCCACTCCGGATCAGAAAGTGCCTCACTAACAGTCTTAGGTACTGAAACAGAGGATAAGGAAGACACAAAAACACAAAAAAGAGATGAGAGACGGTGATAGCTAAGAAAATTATAAATGGGGTGAGGATTGCGAGAAGAATGGGTACCTTTCCGAAGGGCAATAGGAAGCATATCCTCAGAAGGCAAGACCGCGGCAGGTGGAGAGACTGGAGCAGGATGTGAGGCAACAGGAGTCGCTGAAGTAGTAGGAGATGTAGGAGAAGGCGCAGGAACAACATCTCCACCGGGAGGAGACCGAGGCTAATGACGTCGATGATAAACCTGCAATGGGGTAGAAGAAGGAACAGGGAGAATAGGAGCAGGAGGACTTGTGGGAAGAGGGATGGCCTCAGAAATGGGTTGACACTCGGAATGAGGCGAAGAGTAGAAATGAGACAATTCAAAGAAGGTAATATCCGCCGAAAGAAAATAGCGACGGGTGTCAAGAGAATAACACTGATAACCCTTCTGAAGGCGAGAGTAACAAAAAAGAATGCACTTGATGGACCGAGCAGACAATTTATCTTGACTGGGAGACAGATTATGGACAAAACAGGTGCAACCAAAGACACGTGGAGGAAGAATATATAATGGTTGATCAGGAAACAAAAGAGAGTGAAGAATCTGGTGTTGAAGAACCGATAAGGGCATCCTGTTAATGAGATAGCAAGCAGTAAGGATAGCTTCAGCCCAAAAGCGAAAGGGGACATGATGATGTAGAATAAGAGTATGAGTAGTTTTAATTAAATGTCTATTTTTACACTCAGCAACCCCATTCTGCTGGAGTGTATATGCACAAGACAACTGATGCAAGATCCTCTGAGAAGACATAAATGTAGTAAAGGGAATAGAAAAAATACTCAGGGGCATTGTCACTGCGCAATACTTGGACAGAGGTATGAAATTGCGTTTTGATTTCAGCACAAAAGGATTCAAAAATTGAGAATAACTCAGAACGATTTTTCACTAAATATAACCATGTGCAACGAGAATAATCGTCGATAAACGTTACAAAATATTGAAAACCCAAAACAGACACGACACGACTAGAACCCCAAACATTGGAATGAACTAAAGCAAACAGGGACATAGCCCGATTATTGATACGCTTTGGAAAAGAAGTGCGAGACTGTTTTCCAAGTTGACAAGACTCACAATGAAAAGACGACAAACTAGATAAACTGGGGATCATCTTCTGAAACTTAGCCAAACTAGGATGTCCCAAACGATTGTGGAGAAGAGCAGGAGACTCAGTCACCGAGCAAGCAATAGGCGATGCAGGAAGGTTGAGATGATAAGAGACCCTGCGACTCACATCCGACGCCAATCATCTGTCCCGTACCGTGATCCTAGATAGTAACAGAATGATCATCAAAGATGATAGAACAATTTAAGACACGCGTAAGTTTACTAATAGAGACAAGATTAAAGGGACAATGAGGAAGATAAATGACAGAATCTAAAGACAGAGAAGGTAAGGGTTTGGCAGTGCCAATAGCTTTAGCAACTGCTTTGGACCCATTGGCTAATGTTACAGAAGGTAAAGAAATAGAATTTGTAAAATGAGAGAACAAATGGGGATTACCAAAGATATGGTTAGAAGCACCTGAGTCCAGGACCCATGGTCCCAAAGAGGATGACTGAACGAGACAGGCAGTGGAATCACCAGAGTGGGCGACAGAAGCAACTGTGGATGAGGTTTGTTGGGATGTCTTATACTTGAGATAGTCATCATAGTTAGCCCCAGCGAGAAGGATAGATTGCGGTGGATGACCATCAAAGGACTCAGATCGAGAACTATCAGCATGAGCAACATTAACACGAGGAGGGCGGCCATGCAACTTATAACACTGTTCCTTAGTATGCCCCCACTTGTGACAATAGTTACACTTGGGGCGTTTGCCCCAATTATCACGATCTCCTCCCTGTTCGCCATTACTCTGAACCTGGGAAGCCATGACTAAATGATCACCTGCAAAAGAGGGAGGCACCATAGGAACACATGAAACCCGAAGAAGACAAGAATACACTTCATCCATAGTAGGTACAGTAGGACTAGCAAGAATCTGATCATGAACAGAAGCAGGCTCAGGACCAATGGCAGCAAGAGTACACATCATGAAGAACTTATCCCGTTGAGCTAGATCCTCCGCAGTAGTCTTACCAGCAGGTAACAAGGAGTTAAATTCATCTTTAATAGAGGCCATCTGACCAAGAAAATCAGGAAGAGTCAAACCCTGTTGTCGTAAACTAAGCAGATTAGACACAACTGAATACAAGCGTTGAATGTCATTAGTGTATAACGCTTTGGCCTGAGCCCACAATTCACAGCACATGGTATAGTTAATATAGATCGGATGAAGAGAGGGAGACTGCACAACAGAGCATCAGCTCTCTGCCACTCAGGTTTGTTTGTGGTCACATTCTCGGCCTTGGTAGTTAGATGATCCTGTAAGCCTTGACCCATACACCATAGTTCAACCGCCTTGGACCAAGAGATATAATTGGAACTACCCATCAACTTCTCAGTAGCAATGGCTGGAGAGGGAGACAAAATACCAGAAAAGGAGCCGGATTTACTAGTACCATCCATGTTAGATAAAAGGGAGCCCTACAAGATCAACAGATCTGAAACAAACGAGTTAAATAAGCCAAAAAATAAAGGCTGGATGATCCAGCACAGAGAACAGGTGCGTTGGAGCGACGACAGATGGCGGATGCCGGTGACCGGCGGTCGCGGATGGCGACGAAACCACCGGGGTTGGGATGGATTGAAGAAGGCGAGTCCAATGGTGAAGACGGCATTGCGATCGGAGCACTGGTGAGAGAGATAGGGGCAAAAACGTCTTCGTGAATAGTGCGAAAGAGGCGGCGCGTGGCGATGGCAACGGCGACGATCCTTCGGGGGTCAACAGATCGGAGGCCGGCGAACACAACGGTGGTGGTGGTGTGCGTGATCGATGGCTGGACGGTGAAGACCCACAGCTGACCAGTAGCGCGTGCGTGGTAGAAACGTAGTGGGCGGCGACGGCGGTGGCACGACAGGCTGCGACGGTTGGTGGCGACGTGACCGACGGTGTTCGTCGGTGATGTGGGCGGCAACGACAGCGACGGCGACAGTGGCGGTGGCTAGGGTTTGTACGGTGGTTGCTCGGGTTTGTATTAAAAACTATGGTTTGTATTTTGGTTCTGATACCATGTGAAGCTTATGAAGTAAACCTAGCTTTTAATATGTATAAAACCACTTAATTAAATTCATAGACTATACACCTATATATACATACAAATACAATGGGCCATGGGCTCTATCATAGGCCATGGGTTCTATCATAGGATTAACCCTAGACTATAACCATATAACTCAACATAAAGTCTAAAATATTAGCCATTCATCTATGATCAAAAGATAAATCAACACAAAATTCAGGTAAATAAAAGTAAAACTTTGGACTTACCGGACCAAAAATTGCTCAGACTTCTAAGGAAAGGAAAGAAAGATCGTAGAATTCGTGCAATCCCACCTAGTACCAAAACAAGTGTCTCATCCCACTGTTTCTGAGCAGTGTTACGGCTGCATATCCACAAAGAGATGACATAGCTAGTAGAACAGGATCTTAAGAAAATCAAGTAACCAAGAACTGGGCAAGGAAAACATAAAAGGAAAAAAAGCCTAGAAAACAAAAGAGAATAATCTGCTTTGGGATCCACGTGAAATAATCTAAATTTTATCTACCTATGATGTATGAGCATGTGAACTGCTTTTCCTCCTCGAGTTCCAAGCTCTTTCCCTTGCCATTCATCTTTTGATGACGTTGCAGCCTTTACACAAGATTTTGAACTTTTAGGATGGGCAACAAGAGTGTCATAATGTATTTATTTTTGTTCTAAATATTTTCTGCTTACCATGTGAGAAGCACGATCTAATGTGGGGAAGACGTAATTCCAGAGACAATCCTCCCACATACTCTTGGATAGTTTCTGTCCATGACTTCCTAGTGTTTGAAAGAGTGTCCTGACAGCAGAATTTCTGACCTGAGAAGTATTGGGCCATCCATAGCCAAAAAGGTATCATGTACATAAGAAACAAAATTAGTAAAAATTTTACCCATTCCCTTGATAGTTAACAAAACAAACTGGAAAGAAAATAAGAAAATCGTGAACAGCAGTAAATAATGACACAAGTAGAATATATAGGAGAGAAGTTTACTTGCTCTACGGACTACCAACAAACTGGCAAGGAAAGAAGAAATTTGGAAAAGACTTTAAATAATTATACAGAGAGGATATAGCAGATAAAATCTCATGTTTATGTTGTATTTTGTTTACTGATATTCATTGATAACTTGTGGGAGTTAAATCACTGCAATAGAAATATCTTTCCCAGAATGTTTATCCATAATTTGATGAAATTACAAGCATAACCTCCATTTACCTCATTTACTTTGTTTTCACAGAAAGCTGGATGATTTCTGAAAACAAGAAGCTAAAATAACATGCCTCTAAATTGATGGAAAAATAATAATCCCTAAAGCATAGGCCAGGTATTTTTCTCATCATGAAAATATCTCATCTTATTCTCTTAGTTCTTGTGTAAGTATGCCTGCCTTGATGAGTAAAATTGCAGCATCTGTCAAAGACCTAGAGAAAGCTAGTTTGAGAGATAAGATGGCTAATACTTGTAATAACACTAAACTAAGTTGTATATTGCTCTCCTCTTAGCATTCACATGCAGGATTAACACTGGGTATGACTTTTGTGGAGAAAGTGAATCAGGTGGACATCAGCAGTGTCTCAGCTATCAACCAACAGTTAGAACTGATAGCTAATAGTTATTGATATGGCGTGTCTCACTTTGGACTAGACAACTGTTACAACATGGCAATGATTACATGTTAATAAAAGCAGAGATTCATTTTTTTGAGACCTTGTATGATTTTTCATGATTCTAAATCCAAAATAATTGTCAAAATTACACTTAATAGCATATACCGAAATCCAGTTCTTGTTTTTTCTTCAGTTAAACTGTATGAGTTTAATACCCTTATTTTTATTGAAGTTTTTAACTAATTGTCCCTAGCAATGGATAAACTCACTAAACACAGCTATGCAGAGGTGCCTTACATTGTCTTGGTGGATGAGACAAAAGAAGGCCATAGAGAGAAATGATTGGCTAATTAAAATCATGTAGCTGACCCTCTGGGATTAGGATTGATATGACATTGTTGTTGTTATGATGTTATCCATTCTATTCATGAGCAAAGAACAAAATCAAGAGCCCCTTGTAAATTGCATCAAGAACACTGAAAAAGGGAATAAAAGATAGGGGCATCCCTAGTGTAAGGTCATATTTCTATGCAATCTTTCCCCTGATTTTTTGTAGAGAGGTTGTTCCCACAACTCAAACTTGTGACCTTCCAATTTGCTATTTGTTGAATTCTTGTAGCTATAATCCGTCTTGTTATCTCATTTACAGCAGTAATTTCACAAGAACCACTCGACAAATTCAATCTATTATTTTACCAATAAATCACTGTGAATGTTTTATGGAGCACTATCGAAAAAAATCATATATATGGATAATAGTTAGCAACCAAGTAGCAACTATTACAACAAACTATCAGGTAGGAGAGTATTTTGACACTAAATTTATTATGGTCAATAAACTGGATAGGAATGCCAAGCCATCAAATCTGCAGCACAGTACCGTAACTTCTGAGCCTTAGTCACTGGACAAATAATGGTGTACTTTTATGCAGCTAAGAATCGTGGGAAGAATAAATACATCTAGTGTCCAGTGTCACAAAAAACATACCTCTGGCCTCTCATCGGATCCTAGCTTTTGAAGCAATGAGAAAATGGAGATTAGCAACTTGTCCCGGTTGACTATATTCACTAAGGGAGGTTGATCATTAACTCCACTGACAGAATTGGTAGCCTGTCTGTCCCTATTTGCATCATCCATTTGCTTTGGAGTCAACTGGACAGCCAGTATTCCTGTAATGTTAGCACAGAGGAAATGCAAACTTATTTCTGTAAGTTTATAGCAAAGGCAACTGATTGATTAGTAGATTTACAAGGCCATGTAGACCTGCTTTCTTTTCTTCATTCAGCCCATAGAGAGGCCCCCTTGCAATAAAATCAGTCATAGTCCACAAAAGGCCCACAGCCGTCAAGCTAATATTCAATTCAGTCTTTTGAGCACTATATGCTCCAGCAACATCTATACATCTGCAAAAAGTTTGATATACTGGTATTAGCCAAATAAATGTGAAGCATAGATGACATAGAAGATACTGACATGGAAATTTTACCAAGTTCAAATCCCTGATCCCAACTATTTGGTTGCAGACAGGACTTCTAGTTCCCTGGTGTGCTTTAAAGTAGGACCATGATAGGTCCCGGTTCAATGGACTTATCAAAGAAGGTCCAAGAGGCAGGGGTAGGGTGGTAAATTGGCTAGCTGGCATAACAGCTAGCCATGTGCGTAAGGGATAGAGTGGGGAAATTGCTGGGTTGTGTAACAACCTAACAAGTGTGCGTAATAGAATGCGGTTGAGGAGGAGAAAGGGATATATGTAGAGGGTGAAGATATTGGTAGGGGGAGAAGATTTTGGTATTGAGTTCTTGGGAGAGTTAAGGGCTTCTCGAATGCTCAGTTTTCTTCTTGTAATCGGATTGAGTTGGTGAATTGAATAGAAGTTTCAGTGTTTTCTTTTCTGGTTCCTATCAATTTGGTATCATAGTGTCATCGATCCTAATGGTGAACTTGACGGACCGAGTAGGAAAATTGGAAGGGAGGATGGAAGGCATGCAACGGGAACTTAATGCCATGAGGGGTGTGGTTCAATCGGTGGGGAAGAACGTAGTGAGCTTGTTGGAACGGTTCGCTTGGATGAGAATGAGGTGGGAAGAGCAGGAACGGGAGAGGAAGAACGAGGAGAGACGGGAAGACCAGGAGAAAGGGAGGAAGGGGAAATAGTCTGGCGAGCACTTACCGATGGGGTCGTCCCTCACTGAGAAGGCCACGCCAGAATTGGGAAATCGGCACAAGAAAGCTGGTGGTGAGTACGACGTCTATGGGAGGTCGGATAGAAGGGGCCAACACCTGGAGATGCCGGTGTTTGAAGAAGATGACTCGAACGGTTGGGTGTTTCGGGCCGAGCGATACTTCTCCGTGAATTAGTTGTCGGATGCGGAGAAGTTAGACTCCGTTGCTCTCGGCTTCGAAGGAGCTGCTCTTGCTTGGTTCCAGTGGGAGCAACGAAGGCGACATGTGAGGAGTTGGGCGGAGCTTAAGGCGACGGGTGAGGAGTTGGGAGTGGCTAACGAGGAGAAGATGGACATGGCAGCACTGTGTTTGGAGAGTGCTGCACTTTCATGGGTCTAGTGCGAGCAACAGAGATGAAGAGTGAGAAGCTGGGAAGAGCTGAAGGGGCTACTGAGGAATCGCCTAGGGTCCATGCAGGAAGGCGCGGTGGAGAAGTTGGACGAGTTGCATATTAAAGGGGAATTGGTGGTTGAGCAGAACTTGGTGTCACGAGGCAAAGTGGTTGCCGATGACAATGGTGTTGGGGAGTTCTTCGGCGAGGCAGAAGGGCAACCGATGATCGGTCCATTTAAAATGCCACGGACGGCCTGATCCGATGACAACCAAGGAGAGCATCTTGCCAAGGAAGGGGGTGCCATCAACAGTCCATGTTGTCTGGGAAGTTGGTTTGACTCTTAGCCAGGTTTCTCATAAATTTTACATGGGGTTGGTTGATAATGGAGGGCCCGCCATGTATTCTCACCATCATGAGGGGGTGGGTGCCTCGTCCAAGTAGGTCATGATGGTGGAAGGGCAGCATGTTTCTAGAAGTCGAGGGCTCAATTTGCATTCTGTTGTGGAGCCCAATGGTATAGACCCAAAGATCTTAAATATTGATGGGAATTTCGGCATGAAAGTTATCTACGGAGGATTGGCTGCTATTGCTCTAAGAAACTTGAAAGTGTGGATCATGTTTAGGGTGCCAATAGGCTCTTCAAATACACTATCTATAGTTTATGAACGAGGCCATCTCTTCTCCAAAGTTAAAAAGAGATGTCATTTGATGGTCGGGGTTGCTGAGGTTGATCAGATTCTCAGCCTAGAAGGGAAACTGATTATTCGCGATAAGGTGAAGATTATCAACGAGGTGGAGGAAAGGATTGGGGGGTTGGCGTACAAGCAGTCTCTACCCCCATCGTATGTGTTAGAGGTGCTCATGCAATGGAAGGGGCTACCCCCATTGGAAGCTACTTGGGAGCCTTACCTTTTGATCCAATAGCAATTTCCAATTTTCCACCTTGAGGACAAGGTGAAAGTTTGGCCAGGGGGGGGGGGGAGGGAAGTAATGATAGGTCCCGGTTCATTGGACTTATCAAATAAGGTCCGAGAAGTAGGGGTAGGGTGGTAAATTGCCTGGCTGGCATAACAACCAGCCATGTGCATAAGGGATAGAGTGGGGAAATTGTTGGGTTGTGTAACAACCCAACAAGTGTGTGTAACAAAATGCGGTTGAGGAGGAGATAGGGATATATGTAGAGGGTGAAGATATTGGTAGGGGGAGAAGATTTTGGTATTAAGTTCTTGGGAGAGTTAAGGGCCTCTCGAATGCCCAGTTTTTTTTCTTGTAATCGGATTGAGTTAGTGAATTGAATAGAAGTTTCAGTGTTTTCTTTTCTGGTTCTTATCAGACCATGAGAGCAAAAATGCCCTTGGTCTTAAGTGCCAGAAGCTCCACTTAGAAGGAGCACGTACAATACAAACTGGATATGACTATAATGTTGAAAGATAAAAAATGGAATATTCCTTGATGGAATATGACTATAATGCTGTCGTAAAGTAGTGCAATACCCTCCATCATGATAAAAAATGGAATATTCCTTGGTGGAATATGACTATAATGCTTCGTAAAGTAGTGCAATGCTCTCCATCATGTACAAACACACGCATCCAAAACCAAAATATATATAATACAAAATAATTAAAAAAAGAAGTATTTTTTTCTTTTAGAATATGATAAGGTCCTAAGAATAGATGAAGTATGGTAGTTGCAATGGTATAGAAAGCACTTGATAGGGTATTGGCAAGAACTTATAACTTATGTGGTTTAATAACGACAGAGTGTCAAGGACATTTATAATAAAAATGCACTATGAAATACAAGAAATACATGAACTAAATGTCTTGCAAGGTCAATTGATATTCGCAAGAATTAATGACTTTGAAATACTAAGATACACCAAATTGCATGATAAAAAAGATAATCCAATCATTTAATCCATCTATGATTTGCAAAGAGTCCACATTGTGCATTAAATATAACACCATTATTGGCTAAATAAAGAAATTAGACAATAGATTACAGCCACTTACCTATGCCTTTTATAAAAGTGGATGGGCTATCAGATTTCTTTAGAGAGAGTTTGAGACTGGATTCCAATATCACTGAGCAGGTCAATGTGCCAAAATGTATGGTGCAAAGATTCTTTGAGGGATAATTTCAAGGGAAAAGGAACAAAATGAGATTACTTTGCTTCATTAAGGCCGAGTCCACATTCCACATTGGAGTGCAGAGTTCACAGCAAAGAACATCATTGAGCACTGCAAGCAGATGCACTACTAATACTACATGTAATATCATATCACTGCATTCCTATTGTCAACCAATATATGCAAAATACTCTCCTCCAGCTAAGTAGCTTTCCTATGTTGCCTCCTTAATCTTGTGCACCATCTAATAACCCTACATTCCACTGCCTGAATTTGAGCTTCTGTTAAATTAGGCAGGATGGTTTCCCACAATGGCACTCAGTGAACAAAAAACTACCACAAGTCAGAGGAGCCTATATAAGAAATAGGAGAAAAGAAAAAGTTAATTTCAAAATAGTCCAATGGCAACTTATGTCCATAGCTTTTGGCAGGTTTTCCAATCCTGTGTATCCAATATTTTTCTATTGATTCTTCTATTGTACTCAAATCCCGGGTTTCCTTCTTGCACAACAGACACCTCATAAAAAAAAAAAAAAAAGCAATGCATGGCCAAGTGCATTTTCTTTAGACCAGAAACTTCAATACAGGAATAAAGCAAACTTTAATGCAAGACATAAATACAAATGCTAAGACAGGAACTTACACTTGAAGGCAGTCCGCAGGAATAGTTGAGAGACCATCATTCATAATGATTCGTAGACTCTATCAAAGAAGAATTTAAATCAGCTAGAATCTGAAATAAACTACTCTGGATTATTGTATAGACATAAATGATGTTCTAAAAACACAACAGTAGAATGAATGCATTAACAAAATGATTATCAGAAGGATAGACGAATCACTTAGTGGTCAAAATATAACAATTGCTGCACAAAAAAAAGGGTTATATTTGCCCAGTATAACAACACCTGAAGTAAAACATAGATTTAAGTGATTCAAAAAGAAAAAGAAGGATGACAGTTCCCTGCCAATCAAATAAACTTTCACTTTTGGTTACTTGTTTATGCTCAAGGTAGATCTAAGGTGTTCTATTTTCTGCAATTTCCACCATAAGTTGATGGGGTTTTATCATAAGAGTTATAAAATGTTAAAGCTGGAACATCTGGACAGCTTTGGCAGGTTGAGTTCGGCTCAAATTTAGACCCTAGCTAAATTTTGATAAAATGACCTTGAATTGAAAGCAATAGATTTATAGATTCCCAGCTATAAAGTTCTGAGCCATTCAAAACTGGACAATTTTACAGGAATAGAAATTTTATATTATTCGTGTCTAGAAGTTTAGACTTATCAATTTTTTAGTTATTTTCCCTATTCTAATACATTAAGTCTTGTGCATTGAAATTATTGTATGCATACGAATTTAGACAATGGCAAGATTCTCTACATTGAAACTATTTGCGGATGACATTATGTTGGTGGATGAGACAAAAGAAGGCATGAATGGTAAGCTTGAGATATGGAGGAACACTTTAGATTCTAAAGATTTTCAGTTATGTAGAGTGAAAAACAAATATACAAAATGTAAGTTGAGTAAAAAAAATAAGTGTGGATAATATTTTGGTAAAATTCAAAGATTTAAGTCATATCAAGAAAAGATTAGTTCAAATACCTTGGATCAATCATCCAACGAGATGGGGATCAATAAAGATTACCCATAGAATTAAGGCAGGATGATTAGAAATGAAAAGTACATCTGACATTTTATGTGATAGTAAGATCACATTAAAGCTAAAAGGAAAATTTTATAAGATCGCCATAAGACTAGCTTTTTTGGCATGGCACTAAATGTTGGGCGGTAAAGCACCAACATGTGAACAATATGAGCATAATAGGGAAGAGGATGCCAAGATGGATGTTCAACCATAGGATAAATTTAGAAATGAGGTTATTCTTAACAAGGTTAGAGTGGCTTCTAGTGAAGATAAGATGTGTAACACATGGGTAAAATGATTTAGTCATGTAAAGATGAAGACCAATAGAGGCTCATATGAGGAGAGAGGATGGAATGGAACAAGTAATGTAGAAAAAGAGGTAGATGAAGACTAAGAAAAACATGGTGAGAGACACTTGGATACGATGTTAATTATAAGGGCCTTACAAAAAATAAGGTCTTAGATAGAAATGATTGATTGGGAGGCTAGAAAATAAAGCCTTAGTGGGATAAAAACTTGGTATGTTGTTGTATTCTTGATGTTTAAGTTTCTCATTTATCAACTATATACAGAACAAAAGGCATTGCCATGAAATGTAGTCGTCCCTAGGAATTTTGGGGTGTTAGAAAAAACAAGCACTGGAATTTAGGGGGGTGACGAAACAAGTGATGAAGGAAGTTAATTCTCCAATAAAATAAAATCAAGCATATAGAGGCATAGCCATGAAATTGTGTATTCACTAAAATTGCATACTAGACCAGAATAAGATGCATCAGACGGTATATTTTCCAAGGAAAATAATGAAAGTTAGCACAAGCACAAGCTTAAGCTTTCACATTCTTCAAAGACTCAGTAAATGTATTTTCTTTTCTAACCTGGAAACCCAGTGTGACAAGATCCTTTTCTGCAGCATCAGCTACGGACCTTAAAAACAACACGAAATAAACAGGCTCCGCCAAAGTAATATATCAAAAAGACACAGAAGGTAACTGATAACAACTTGGAAGATACAAGGCAAACCTCAACATTTCAAGAATGTTTGGCCAGCTGTAGTGCAACTTCTCTCCATGCCTCTGAAAGTTAATTTAGAGAAAAGGGCATAGTTTAAAAATCATGATATACTGGGCATGGCTGTTCCCAACATGTAAGAATTACCTCTAGAACATGCAGAAGAATCTTCAGAGAACCAGCACGAACATCAATGCTTTGAGTTGAGAAGTATAGAACTTGTAATGGAGATATTACAGCACATTCAAGTGATCTAAGATCTGTGTTCAAGGATTCAACCTGTAGAGTGAAAGAGACACAGAGAGGTGTCAACAAAATTTAGGGGGGGAAAAGGGGGATGATTCTGTGAATCATAATATGAAGATAATTCTCACATCAGAAGATGTGCCATACAGTCTGGATGCTGGGTGTTCCTGAAACTGATCTGAACCCAAAACAGCACATATTGATTGGTCTAGCGCACCCAGTCCCATATTTTTTAAGAGTTGATTAGGACTATTAGCTAGCTGCAAAATACTCAATAATGTCAAAAGGTCAGTAAATGGGAGTAAGCATTATAGGTTATGAATTAAGAGAATGGTATGTGAAACCACCTCAATAAAATGTGCAACAACTTGATCCCAAAGGGGCTCCACCCCTGCAGCATTGTACATAAATTTAAATGAAGCAATTGTACATTGTAGCTCAAGAAGAAACAAGTTTGAGGAATCCTAACTACTTATGGTTGCTTCAAGTTGAAATTTTCATATTCCAAATGCATCGACGTAAACACCAAAAATTTTGGCAAAGATAATTATGGAAATATAAGAAAATCCAGACATGGATAAATATATAAGAAAAAATAATAATAGGTATAGATACTAATATAAATATAGAAACAAGTAACATATATGCGATACCAAATCAAGTAAGAATAGGCATACATGCTTTCCTAAATAAATATAGAAACAAGTACATCTTATGGCCAATCCAAGTAGGAATATGGATATTTAGATGTGTATATATATTACATAGAGGGGGAGAGATAGAGAGCGCGCACACACGCACACACAAAGAAGGATTGGCATAAGGAGTCATTGGCAAGTTTTTGTCTAGCCAAGTTGCTCAGAAGGTCATATTCAAGTTTGATCTTGTAAAATTGCACACATTCAGGGGTGAGTAGACAATACATATTGTGTTCATTGCCTTGTCAATTATCATGCATACATAATTTCTTTTTGCATCAATTGAAATTTTCAATGCTAGTGGAAAAATTAATTTTTTCCTTTATGCAAAATTCTTTATGTCAAATATGGTAAAACCTAGAGTGTCAGGACAAAACCTTTAATATTCCTTCTATTTTTCTCATTGGTTAATGGGTATTGCTTTGGATATGATTATAATACAAAATTACCAAGATCTGTCAATTGATTCAATATGAATGGAATTTTTAATACTGTTGACTGATACATGGATTTTTGCATATAATAAATGTTTTGAGAGGAACTTTGATAGAATATTGTAAATAAAGGCAGTAAACGTTAGTCTCTGTGCACCTTGATTTGACCCTAGTTAGTAGGTGATGTTAACCCTGTGTGTTGACCAGCACATTGGGATTTGTTATATATTTTGGCACGAATGTGGCCAAAAATTGAATTGTTATATGGATTCATTATGCTTAGCATACTCCCATTAAATTGAAAGTATTGGCTTTTGGATCAGCTTTAAGAAAGAAAATAATTTTATTGAAAAGAAAAGTATTTTCCTAAAATAAAATTTTATTGCTATATTATGAAAAAATAAATTTTCTTGCATTTATTCAATGAGAAAAGCTTCCCAACATAAAAACTCGTCGTCTAAATTCCCCCATAATATATGTTGTTCTATTCACTGGGTTTCGACTCATTATAGATACTTTTAGTTATTTTTAGGTCACAGTTCAACTGTGGAACCGATGCTTTAGACAATTTGAGGAAGTAAAAGTTAGTTTGGTTCATCTTAGCTTAGGTATTTCATTATTAGTTGTTATCTTAGCATGGCATTCTTAGTAGTTTGCTCTGGTAACAGACAAGGATTGTACAAAAAGTTATTTATGGGATTGATATTTTGATGGTTCAGTTATTGGATATTGTTATGATTGTCATGATATGATATATACAAAGGTGCAGTTGATCCTAATGGGCCTATGATTCATTAAAGATTAGGCACCAGTCATGGACCCCTGAGCGGGTTGTGACACACACCCTACAAAATGCAGTTTTTCATGATGAAAGAGACAAGTCAAAAACATGCCAGCCACCAGTGAACTTTATTATATGTTTCTCTAACATGATCCATCAATGGTGTCAAATTGTGAATAATCTTCAGAATTCAAGATCTGAGGCAAGCAACGACAATCCATCCAAAAGTATAATAACATTTAAGTACAGAATACTCCCACCAAGATAATAGATGCTGATAAGTGCAGAACTTTCGAATAACATCATAATGTAAACTTCAGGAAAAATAAACTGCACATAATACTTATTTACTTCTATATCATATCAGAGGGCCAGCATCTACAAATCCAATGAGATAGCCAAATCATAACTTATGATACAGAAAATGCAAGAAAAACATAAGGAACAAAAATTTGATAACAAATTTTTCTTCTACTTTAAGGCAGAGCGTGAATGCTTTTTGTACATAAGTTTACCAGCTTCATTTGTTTAAAACAAGAAAAGAAATTTGTTGAGAGCAAATAGGTAGCACCAACATCAAGCTTATGGGAACAATGTGTCATTTCACTTCCACCAAACAGCAGAAACATTTTTTAGTTCCTTAGAAAATGATACAACATTTTACTGGAAATTTGAAATTTCAATGTTTCCAATGAAACATTCGAAACAGAAGAAACAATGATTTGTTTCTGAACAGATTTTGTTCTAAGGGTATAACACCCGAGAAGTTCAACTAAGTTTGTGGAAATCAAACTTGTTAATTGATTCAATGAACAGAAATCTATTTATACAATTTCTAGTCTATCTAATCCTAATATTTAGGAGATAAGATGCAGCAAAAAGATAAACTACAACAGAATTTAAGCAATAAATAATAAAAGATAACAACCACATCTACTATTATTTCTCCTGATTTCTACGAGCTTTAATCTTCAAACCTTCTGCTTATCTTTCCAACTCCTTTAGCAGTCTTCTTTATCTCTTTAATCTCGGTAACACTCCCATTTCACTTAGGACTCTCCAACACCCCCCCCTCCTCAAGCTAAGGAATAGATATCTCTCATTCTTAGCTTGTTGATGAGAGTCTCAAAACCTGATTTTGTCATGGATTTGATGAGCACATCTGCTACCTGTTTTGCTGTATGAATATATGTCAGTTTGATGTCTCCTTCTTCAATCTCCCATTGGATGAAACTCCGGTCAATCCTGACATGTTTCATTCTATCATGTTGTATTGGATTGTTAACAATACATATAGCTGATTTACTATCACTGTAAAGCTTTGTTGGCTTCGTTAGTGGTAGTTGTAGATCCTCCATTAATCTTACCAACCAAATTAGCTCACAAATACCTTGGGCAATGGCCCTAAATTCTGCCTCAGCACTGTTTCTTGCCACTACAGATTGCTTTTTGCTTCTCCATGTGACTAGGTTACCCCACAATTTTGTGCAAAAACTTGATGTAGACCGGCTGTCCATCACTGATCCTGCCCAATCTGCATCAAAATATCCTTCAACCCCCCTTTCATTACTCATTTGAAATAATAATCCCTTACCCGGTGTTCCTTTCAAGTACCTCAAAATGTGGAATACAACTGCCATATATTGTTGTGTTGGAGCATGCATAAATTGACTTATGATGCTCACATAATAGGCTATGTTTAGACGAGTTAAAGACAAATAGATTAGTCTTCTAACTAGCCGTTGATACCTTTCTTTATCCACCTGAGGATCATTATCTCTCTTCACATATTTCCAATTTCTTTCTAGAGGAGTGTATCTTGGTTTGCATCAAATCATTCATGTATCTCTTAAAAGATCAAGAGTATATTTTCTTTGAGATATTATCATACCTTCTTTACTCCTTGCAATTTCCATCCCCCAAAAATACTTCATTGTTCCCAAGTCCTTTAGCACAAATTCTGCCTTTAGCTTCTGTTTTAGGGCTGCAATTTCTCGAACATCATCCCCTATAACAATTATATCATCTACATATACAATCAAAATGCATCCTTTTCCATTGGTATGTTTGATAAATAAAGCGTGGTTGGCCTTCCCTTGTGTGTACCCGAATTGTGTCAAAGTAGAGCTGAATTTCTTAAACCATGCTCTAGGAGATTGCTTTAAACCAAAAAGAGATTTATGAAGCTTACATACCTTGCCAATCCTCTCTTTTTTCTCAAACTCGGGTGGAATTTTCATATATACTTCTTCTTCTAATTCTCCATTTAGGAATTCATTCTTGATATCAAATTGAAATAACTCCCAATCCAAATTCACAGCAATAGACAATAATACTCTAATGGAGTTTAATTTAGCAACCGGAGCAAAGGTTTCTTCATAATCTATATTCCATAGATTTAAGAGTAACCTTGGGCAACAAGCCTAGCCTTATATCTGTCCACACTTCCATCTGAGTTGTATTTAACTATAAACACTCATTTGCAGCCAATGATCTTCTTATTTTTTGGAATATCAACAACCTCCCATGTGTGATTGCCTTTGAGTGCCCTTATTTCTTCCATCACAGCCTCCTTCCGTTTAGAATCAGCTAGGGCTTCTTGGATGTTTCGAGGTATATTCACTCCATCCAAAGTAGTAATGAAGGTCTTGAATTTAGGAGATAACCTGGAATATGTCAAGTAATTGGAGATTAGATGTTTCACACATGATCTTATGCCCTTTCTTATAGCAATAGGAAGATCTAACTCACTATTAGTGAGCAGTATTTTCTCCCTCAGTTGTTGGACCTTCTCTCGGTTCTAACAATTGGCTGAGTTGAGGAGCTAGATTTTTACCTCGCATTGAATAGACTTTTATTGGTTTTTCCACGTCCAAGTTTTCTCCTATATCAGTTTCCATAGGTCCTACTGGGTTTAGAGATTCATGAGAAGGAGGAAGGCTTGGACAGTGAGGCTCAAACAAGGTTGGTTGAGGATGATCAGCTGTAGCTGTTGGATTTGAATCATAATTACGAATGGGTTGAAGAATTAGGAATAGAATGGGCATAGGAATAGTGGGATCCCAATGGTTGTCCTTCATTTGAGGTGTGGTATTTGAGTAGTATAATTCATTCTCCACAAATGTTACATCACATGAGATAAGAACTTTTTGTGATGTAGGACAAAAGCACTTGTAACCCTTTTGAGTAGGAGGATACCCAATGAATATACACTTTAAGGCTCTTGGTTCAAGTTTATGACGATTTGGATTGGTTTGGTAGACATATACTACACATCCAAATACTTTGGGAGGAAGATTGTTTAGAATCCGAACATGAGGAAAAATAGATGTAAAGTTGTGCAAGGGGGTTTGATATTTTAGGACTTTGGAAGGCAGCCTATTGATGAGATAAGCGGTTGTTAAGACAGCCTCCCCCCAATATCTATTTGGAACAGAACTAGTGAACATAAGGGATCTAGCCACATCAATCAAGTGTCGATTTTTTCTTTCAGCTATTCCATTTTGCCGAGGAGTGTAAGGGCAAATACTTTGGTGATAAATCCCATTAGTAGTTAGATATTGGGTGAACGGATAACAAAAGAATTCTCGACCATTGTTAGTCCTATGAATGCAAATAGAGGACTGAAAAACATTCAAAATGAGTTTATGAAAAATCTGAAAAATGGCACATGCTTCGGATTTTTCTTTCATTAGGTATACCCAGCATACTCTTGTATGGTCATCAATGAATGTTATGAACCATCTTGCACCATTTAGGTTTGGAACTCTAGCGGGGCCCCATATATCACTATGAATCAAATGGAATAATTTAGATGGAGTATATGGGTTCGGTTGATAAGTGCTATGAGTTTGCTTGGCAAGAATGCAATGATCACACTTGAGTACCAACTTTTCTTTATTGATAAATAAATTGGGGTATAAGTGTTTCAAATATGGAAAACTAGGAAGACCAAGATGTCTATGCTATAATAAAATTTCAGAATCTAAGCTAGTTGTAAGAGAAAACCTATGTAAAACTTGACTAAGAGAATTCTTGTTATCGGAAAGCCAATAAAGTCCATCCCTCTCCTCAGCACTGCCAATCGTCTTCCCCGAGAATCGGTCCTGAAAAACACAATATGAAGGAAAAAATGTCACAATCTAAACCAAGTCTTTTGTTAACTTGCTCACTGATAACAAACTATATTTCAGGTTTGGCACATATAACACTGATTTGAGTAATAAATCAACCACATAAACACTTCCCTTTCCTTTGACCAATGATTGTGTTCCATCAGCCATCAAAATATTTAGCTCATTTTCTTCCATCTGAAACATATCGAGTGTGGCAGTAGAGCCGGTCATATGATCGGTTGCTTCGGTATCTACCACCCAACAATCCTTATTCATCTTCCTAGTGGTCAAAGACAAAGGTTGATTACCTTTTTGTGCCATAGATGCTGAGTGACCTGGTGCTGCATCCTCCGATTCCCTTGTAACATGAGAGTTTTGTAACAACTTCTGTAGAAACTCAATCTGATCATGAGTTAAACTCATACATGTTCCGTTCTCACTAGTAGGAGCACTTGTTGCTGCATAGGCTGATCTCTCTTTCTCCTTCTTAGGCCTAGGTTTCCAGTTTGGGGGTTTTCCATGCAACTTCCAACAAGTACTCTTGGTGTGATAGGGTCGGTTGCAATGCTCACACCATTGCTTCTCCTTAGAATTATCTTCCCTTTTTGCAGTAGTGAGGGCTGATCCTGAGTTATGTTCCGTTGTAGATGGCAGCATAACTCTTTTCCTACTCTCCTCCCGCCTTACCTCTGCAAACGCTTCTCGAAGGGATGGTAATGGCTTAGTGCCTAGAAGTCTGCCTCTTACCTCATCCAAATCTGGATTGAGCCCTTGGAGGAAGTAAAAAATTCTCTCATTTTTCAGCTGTCTTCTGCACACTTTCGATTAGGATCATAAAATAGATCCTCTTGCCATAACTCCATTAGATTGTTATAGTATTCTGTCACACCAAGGCTGCCTTGCTTGGTAGTCCGAATTGCAGCTCTAATCTCGAAGCATTGAGCTGTATTTTCAAGATCGAAGTAGATCTCTTGAATGGCCTCCCAAATTTCTTTTGTCGTTTTATAGAAGAGATAGGGTCGACCTATCTTTGGCTCCATAGAGTTGATGATCCAAGCCATCAAGATTGAATTTTCTACCTCCCATCTTTGATAGTCTCTTGAATCTTCTGGAGGTGTTGGAATTGCCCTGATTAGGTAGCCATATTTCCCTTTGCCTTTTATCACCAAGGTTACGGATTGAAACCATTCTCTAAAGTTTCTTCCATTTAACATGTCTTGGGTGATTTGCAAGGTATTGTTGTCCAATGACAGGGTGTTGTGAGACACCACAGTCGTTGGAATTGAGGATTGTTGAAGGGTCGAATTGTCGGATGACTCCGCTGCAGTTGGAGCTGCATTCCCACGACCTTGCGGATCCATCTATCTTGGATCTTTAGGCTAGACAGAGCCGAGTTCTAATACCATGAACATATTTTGTTCTAAGGGTATAACACTCGAGAAGTTCAACTAAGTTTTGTGGAAATCAAACTTGTTAATTGATTCAATGAACATAAATCTATTTATACAATTTCTAGTCTATCTAATCCTAATATTTAGGAGATAAGATGCAGCAAGAAGATAAACTACAACAGAATTTAAGCAATAAATAATAAAAGATAACAACCACATTTACTCCTATTATTTCTCTTGATTTCTAGGAGCTTTAATCTTCAAACATTTTGCTTATCTTTCCAACTCCTTTAACAGTCTTCTTTATCTCTTTAATCTAGGTAACACTCCCATTTCACTTAGGACTCTCCAACAGTTTCCATAATATGAGTAGTTAAAGAATTCATTACAAGAATAAATGTGAAAATATTAAAAAAAAAACTTAATATATATATTAGAAACTTTATAGAGTAGGGAAGAGAGATAAAATAGAAGAGAAATTAAGCATTATTTATTCTTATTTTTTTGTTATTATAAGTAGGCAACTTTCTATATAAATTCATTTTTTTTATCATCCTATGCCTATATATAATTAGGTTTTTAAAGAACTCTATTCCAAAATTATCAAGGACAACTTTTGACTCCAAGTTTTTAGTATTCATTATCCTCCGTCAAATTTTATAGTAATTGAGCATGCTTCGGTAATTTTGTTCCAAAAATTGAAATATTATGCATTTGTTAATGTTGGAATCTCAGATAAAAGAGGGCTGACAAAATAGTTGTTACAGTTGTAAACATATAGTTATTATGGAAAGGTTGACCTTTGTGGTGCAAAACAGTGAATGGCAGATTCTATGGAGGCAATCAAGGAAGACAACTAAACAATCAAATCTCAAGAATCGTGAATGTATATGAGCTGCAATTAAGATGATTCTTGTATATACTTTCCTTATGTATTCTTTCATTTTGTTTAAGATTCCTAAGATGTAAATTATGAGGTATAATTAGAGAATAATCCAAAGGGGCAAGGAGTCTTTGCCTATAGTTTCAAATCCTAGTTGCTGCTATTCTCACAGTTAACAAATTATGTCATAATTGTTGTGTCTCTTTGTAAATTTTATATAATTGCAATCTTGTTTGTATTTAAAATGTTTGGTAGCTGTGGTTCATAAAATTAGTTTGATGCAAGTTGAATTTAGTTCTAAATTATTTAATTACAACATTTATATAGAAAGATGTATATACTTCAAAAAATTCCAATTGTTCAATTACTAAGCCTATTAAACATTTCTACTAATATCAGTTCCTAATTCCAAATATTTTACACCTCTCCAATTCTTTTACCTTTTCCCCTCATGTTCCAGAACATTTCTATTTCCAGGCATACTAAAACATCACATCAACACAATATTTGATCCTTGGTCAACTATGGCATGAGTATATACTAAAATAAAGAAAATGACATGAATCAAACAAAAGAAATGAAACCATATATGTCTAAAACAAGAATGACAGAGTAATAAGCCTAAGGAGAGCAATAGAGTATGATCTATGGAGAGTGTAAGTATATTTATTTTAATTAGAGCTTATTGGTTAAAGCCTCTGTTTATTAAATACCATGCTTACTGTTTGAAATGAAAATCTCATGAACTACACATAATAGTGAGTAAAGTTCAATAACTTAATGGACAAGAAAATGCAAACAAGGCAAGAGAAATATAAAAATTTGGTGTTAGCATATACATTGTAAAATTTTATAGTCTCTTAAGACATAATTAAGTAATCCACCTAGATAATTATATATTATACAAATATATTTGACATCATAATGGGAGATTTAATCAAACATTAACCTTGATTAGATCAATAGTAATTTCTTCGCCACCTTATTTAGACCACTTTACTGGAGTCAAACACCCCCCCCCCCCCCCGCCGGGCGCCCCCCCTTCTCTCTTCCTTTTAACCACTACTTGAAACCAAATTGCAGCTGCTCATTGGGGTTTAATTGCACACACCGAGTAAAATGCACAAATTGTGCAGATGAATCAAAACAACACAAGCAGCATAATTTCCTTGATATTAAAAAAAGGATTTAAAGGGAGAATACTAAAGGCAGCTTGAATTAAGGAAGTTGCTAGTGAAGCAAGAGCTTCAAGGCACTAATAGAAAGAAACACGCGAGAAAGAGAAGAAAAAAAATATTCTTGCTGAGAAATGTTACTGAATGAACAATGAATACAAAAATAAAGGTATAGTTGAATATTTATACTCAGCTATCCTTGATAACAAACAGTTGCAACTTGCACCAACTACTGTAATTGCCTAACTAATCCAATGCCTAATATAATAGCATAACAATGATTAGCATAACAACTTACAACCAATACAACCATAACACAATATAAAGAAATACAAATAACAAGATTAACCAGCATTATTTCCTTCTACATTCCCCCTCAAATTAAACTCCATAGCAGAAGAAGACGACTTGGGCTTTAGCTTGTCTGGAGTGGCAATAGGGCTATGATACACAGGTGATAGCTTGAGACTGAGTTTATCACATAAAAACAGAAACTTATCTCTCGGTAAGCCCTTAGTGAAAATATTAGACACTTGATAAAGAGTAGGGACATATCTGATCTCAACTTCACCATTCTTCACCTTCTCTCGAACAAAATGAACATCAATCTCAATATGCTTAGTGCGTGAATGGAACACATGGTTTTTAGCTATCATTTTTGCTGCTAGGTTATCACTCCATATAATTGGAATTTTAGCACATGGATAACCTAATTCAGAAAACAATGACTTTAGCCATAAAATCTCCAAACCAACAAGTTCTTGCTAAGGAATACACACAATCCACTGGTAGACCTTCTAGTAACTTTACAGCCAGCATGATCAGCATTAGTGTAAATAGTCAGAGACAAATCACCAAGAGAAGGAGCAAACAATAAACCCAGACCAATTGTTCCCTTAAGACAACGAAATAATCTTTTACAAGCCAGCCAATGTTACTGTTTTGGGGAAGATAAAAACAAACTTAGTTTATTCACCACAAAAGCAACATCCAGTCTGGTATATGTCAAATATTGGAGAGAACCAATGATGGTTCTATAAAGGGATGGATCATAAAATGGTCCACCATCATTAGTCAAAGATACTCCCAAATTTACTGGTGTAGCGCAAGGCTTGCAGTCTTGCATTGCTGCCTTTGTTAATGAATCTATAGTATACTTTGACTATGTAAGATATATCCTACTGCTATCTCTATGAGCTTCAAACCCTAGGAAGTAGTTCACTAATCCTAGTGTTTTTGAGAGCAAAATGAGTATCCAAATCTCTAATACAAGGCTGAAGAATTGTAGAATCAAACCCAGTAACAAGAATATCATCAACAAAGACAAGAATGAACAAAACATATTGAGAGGTTTTCTTGATAAAGAGAGAAGCATCAAAAACAGATATTGTAAAACCCTAACCTTGTAAGGCGGTCCTTAATTTTGTATACCAAGCTCGAGGAGCTTGTTTAAAACCATTAGGCTGTGACATATAAACTGTTTTAGTTAAGTCTCCATTGAGAAAGGCATTATTGACATCCACTAACTGAATATCCCAACCAAAAGAACAGTTAAAGAGAATACAACACGAATAGTGGGTGCCTTAATCACAGGACTAAAGATTTCAACAAAGTCAATCCCGAGAGTTTGAAGAAATCCCTTAGTCACTAATTGGGCCTTATACTTGAGAATAAAACCATCAGGATTATATTTGACTCGAAATACCCATTTGCAGTCAGTGAGGTTCATATCAGAGGAGAAGGGAACTAGATCCCATGTGTTATTATGCTGCAATGCAGAGAACTCCTCTTGCACAACTCTAACCCAATGAGAATCTAAGAGAGCCTCACAAACTAAAGTAGGCTCTAGGGTACTCACTAAAGCATGAGGGGAGGTGGTAACAAGTTGTTTGGATTTAGATCTTGTAATCATAGGATGGATAGAAGGAGTTGGAGAAGCTTTATGTTTGGGTAAAAGAGGTTGAACAGACTGCAGAGCAACCAAGTGAGAATTAGAAGAATAAGTGTCAAGCAGAAAAATGAGTGGATACGATAGAGATAGAGGGTTGTGCTACCCAAGGAGAAGAAGAATTAGAGAAGAATGAAGAAATAGGGTGGAAAAACCACCAGAAGCTGACTTAGAGGAAGAAGAAGAGCAAGAAGAAGATGGAAACAAGATAGGAAAGGGATACTCATCAGGATTAAATTGCACAACATGTCGAGAGACATAAACTCTGTTTGATGGATGTAAGCATTTGTAACTGGCCTGAACATGACTATATCCAAGAAACACACACTTCGTTGAATGAAAATCAAATTTGTGTTTGTTATAGGGTCTAAGATAAGGAAAACAAACAAACACATCCAAAGGGTTGGAGAAGCAAGTAATTGGGTTGTTTATGGTAAAACAATTCAAAAGGAGAGTGAAAATGGAGAGGAGAAGCTGGTAACAGGTTTATAGTGTAGACAACAGTCTAAAATGCTTCTACCCAAAATTGCAAGGGCATGTGAGCATGGGCGGCTAATAATGTAAGACCTATCTCAGCTATATGTCTATGATTTCTTTCAGCCACACCATTCTGTTGGTGTGTATGAGGACGTGTAAACCAAGGCTAAATGCCAAGGCATCAGATTTTTGTTTCAATGGATATAGCCATGTATATCTAGTATAGGCATCAACAAAAATGATATAATACCTATAACCTTCTGCAGAGATAACAGGAGATGGACCCCACAGATCAGAGTAAACCAATTCCAAAGGTTTCTTTGCTATGATTTTACAATTGGAGAAGGGAAGCTGATGTAATTTTCCAATTTTACAAGAGTCACAAAAGGAAAGAGAAGAACTTGAATAGGGAATATGAATTTTATTCAAAACAAATTGCAATACACTGAAAGAAAGATGCCCCAATCTTGCATGCCACAGTTGGCATACATTGTTATTTTGGGCTACATTTACAGTAGAAGACAGTCCGTGAGAAAATGAAAGCTGTCGTTTACATTTATTTAAAGAATGAACACTTGTGGTAAAAGCTTTAGGCTTGACATATGGATAAGACTTGGACATAGCATGATCAAATGCTGGAACCAGCTGATAAAGTCCATCTTCAAGGAGTCCTCGAAGTAGCACCAGCCCTGTATCCTTGTCCTCAACCAAATAAGAATCAGAATGAAATTCAACAACATTATTATCTTTTGTAAACTGAGAGACACTAATAAGGTTTTTCTTCATATGAGGAACATGAAGAACATCGGATAGAGAAATGATAGAAGTGGGATTTGTTTGAGTATATAATTGACTAAGACTAGCATGGGAAATAGGAAGTCTCTTACCATTTCCAACGGCAACTCTATTAACACCATTATATGGAGAATGCAAAGATAGATTGTTAAGGCTTGAAGTAATGTGATTTGTTGCTCCAGAATCAACGAACCACAAAGGTTCTCCATGATAGGTAAGCAAAGGGGATTGAGATTGAGTTTCTGAAGTATGAGGCAAATTACCATAGTGAGTCCCTTGTATAGAACCCACTTCACTCAAAAAGACCTCATTAGAATCACTAGGTATAGCTAGATAGGCTCGTGGATCAGACTGTGCCACATTACTAGGTCTTTCAAAATTTTGGCTAGGAGTCCTTTTAAATTTTTTATCAAACCTATGGTAACACTTAACAACAAAGTGACCAGGTCTTCCACATAACTAACAGTATATTCTCCTAGCATTAAAACATGCCACGACCTCTTCCTCCTCTATTCATGTAGCCACCTCCTTTTGGAATAAAATCTCCTCTATTATGTACAGATCCCCTTCCATTTTTTGACCAATATGAGGCAACATTGGCATGCATAGATGATGATGATGTAGCAATATCAAAATTAAGAGTAGAAGACATTGAAACATTCTTAGCAGCTAGCCTTTGCTCATGCATCAACAAAAGATACTGAACCTTTTCTAGGTTCATGTCATCCATCTGATAAGTAATGAGACTAACCATAATCTCATAGTCATTATCAAGGCCATTTAAAATGGCTAGCAACAAGTCCTTATCATTAAGAGGTTCTCCAATGGCTACAAGTGCATGTCCTATGGTTTTAATTTTCAAAATGTAATCATTTACAGAAAGAGAATCCTTTTTCACTGACCTCAATTGTTACTTTAACTGAAATGATTTAGCTACCATTTGTTGAGAATAGAGGTTTTCAAGGATTGACCATATGATGCGGTCACTGTTTGAGACAAGATGGAGGGTCCATTCAAGAACCAGCCAAAACAGGGGTCGAAACTTCATATTTTTTCATATTCTTTTAGGATTTTATTCTACTTCATATTTTAGGGTTTTATTTCTATTAGGATTCTAATTAGTTTTTATTTAAAATAGTACCACGAACACTATAAGTACTTAGATTTTAGGGTTTGTAAATAGTTTTTCTGATTTTAATTTTCCAGCAACCTATTCGATTTTCTTCTCTTACTCAAGACCAAGTTTCGGTGCTTGAAACTTGTTGCTTTGAGAGTATCATTTGTGAGTTAGTTCTCTACACATGCTCTAAACGCTGTGTCAAGTGGTATCAGAGCGGTAAAATCAACCAATCAGATGGCCAATCTTGAAGGCGGTAGTAACCAATCTCATGACAGTGATCAGGGGTTGCCTGCAGTTTGGAGAGCAATCGAAGAATGGGAAATAACTTGTAATATGCAACCAATTGGGTACTTTATTATGAGGTGATGATAACAGGAGCCAGAATAATGGAAATGAATCACGCCCGAAGGAGTTAACCCGAGAAGATTAGCCATTAATCCTGTCCCTATTAATCCTAGAAGACCACCAATGATGGATGATAGTGATGATGAAGATGATCTTGGTCTTGTAATGACTAATCCTAATGGTAGAGGGGTTAGGAGGAATGCGCAACATAATAACTATTGGGGAAACGATGAGTTTAAACTAAAGGTTGATATTCCTATCTTTAGTGGAAATCTTGATATTGAGGGGTTCTTGGATTGGATCACTAAAGTTGACCTATTCTTCGAACACATGGAGATCCCAGATGAAAGACAAGTCAAATTAGTGGCTTATAGATTGAAGGGAGGTGCATCTGTTTGGTGGGAGCGATTGAGAGAGACGAGATTGAGGGAAGACTGACATCCAGTTCAGGCATGGAGATGAATGAAACAACTGTTAAGAGGTAGGTTTTTGCCTCCTGACTACGAACAATACATGTTTGACGCCTATTAGAGATGTGCCTAGGGCATGAGAAGTGTGAATGAGTATACCTCTGATTTTCTAAGGTTTACGGAGAGAAAACAATTGTCAGAAAGTGACAATCAACAAGCAACCTGTTATTTGAATGGGCTGAAGCCTACTATTCGTGATAAAATTGGGATTCAGTTGGTTATGAGTGTGCCAGAAGCAAGAACTTGGCTTTAAAGGCTAAGCTAATGTTAAGTGAGAGGACCCGCAGTGACAACTACGGTCAGTATAGTGGGAATGGCAATAAACAAGCAGCTTTTGATAGAGGCAAGCTGGTTCAAGGAGTGCAACCTTCCAATCCATCTAATGTAGTCAACACCAATAAGGCTACAACGGGAGGAAACACTTGAGGTACTACTTCCAACCCTCCAAAACCCACTAATCCTTATGTGAAGCCTATTTTTTTAAAGTGTTTCAAGTGCAATGAGGTTGGACATAGGTTTAGTGATTGTCGAAGGAGAAAGACGATTAATATTGTAGAAAGGGAGGAGGAAGATGATGTTGACGGTGAAGTATATTGTGAACTTGATGGGGAGGATGATGAAGGAGAGTATGGGCATGACGAGTATACATGTGTAGTGAGGAAGTTAATGTTGTCTCAAGAGAATGAAGATAATACTTAGCGACATAGGCATTTTTGCACGAGACAATGGTGTAGGGGAAGATATTTGAGCTAATTATTGATAGTGGAAGTCCGGAGAACATCATAGGAAGAGAAGTGGTGGAGAAGCTATAGCTAACTCCTGAGAAACATCCAAACCCTTAAACGATTGGATGGATTAAAAAAGTTGGTGGCAGACGTGTGGATGAATGCTGCAAGGTGCCTTTCTCTATTGGTAAGTACTTTGACGAAGTTTATTGTGATATTGTTGATATAGATGCTTGTCATATTTTATTTGGGAGGCCTTGGCAATTTGGCTTGGATACTAAGCACTCAAGTAGGAAGAACACAAATCAGCTTGAGAAAGAGAGTGTGCATTATACCTTGTTACCTATAGTGGAAAAGAACCAAACTAAAGCTTCTAAAGTGGAAGGGAGGAATTTTCTTACCAATTACACATAAACACTTGAGTTTATGAGGGAGTGTAGGGATACTCAAGAGGTTCACTTGTTGGTTGTAAGGGGGAGAGTGTGAGTAAACCATTAGAAGTGAATCAAATTCTAGTGGAGGTGCAGGGATTGATGGAGGAATTTCATGATGTGGTTCCTAAGGAGTTGCTTAATGAGCTACCTCCTATGAGGGATATTCAACACTGCATTGATTTGGTTCCTGGTGCTAGTTTTCCTAACCTACCGCACTATAGAATGAGTCTTAGGGAGAATGAGATTTTGTGGTAGCAGGTAGAGGAATTGTTGAGAAAATGGCACATTTAGGCTAGTATGAGTCCATGTGCAATGCCGACATTATTAACACCAAAGAAAGATGGGAGTTGGAGGGTGTGTGTTGACAACAAAACAATTAACAAGATTACCATTGGGTACATATTTCCAATTCCTAGACTCGATGACATGCTTGATCAACTTGACGAGGTTGCGGTTTTTACCAAGATTGATCTCAGAAATGGTTATCATCAAATTAAAACCCGCCCTGGAGATGAGTGGAAGACATCTTTCAAGACAAGGGATGGGTTGAAAGTACAACACATCCCTAGACTGATGGACACTGATAGACAGATAAAGGTGGTGAATTGTACCTTGGGAAATCTAATTCGCAGCATTTGCAAAGACAAGCCAAGACAATGGGATTTAGTAATAGCTCAAGCAAAGTTTGCCTACAACAACGTCGTGCATAGTTCAATAGGAAGGTCGCCATTTTCCATTGTATACATGAAAGTTCCAAATCATGCATTGGATTTGGTGGAGTTGCCAAAGGTACCAGGTTTTAGTGTTACAGCTAATGAAAAGTACAAGGTGGTAACTGACAAGCATAGGAAATACAAGGTATTTGAGGTTGGAGATGAAGTCAAGGTATTCTTGAGGAAGGAAAAGATTCCAGTAGAAAAGCAAAACAAGTTCAAGCCAAAGAAGTATGGTTCTTACAATATTACAAAGAAAATCAATGACAATGCTTATGTTGTGGATTTGCCTAATCATATGGGTATTTCCAAAACCTTTAATGTTGCTAATCTTTTTTTGTATTTGTCGGATGTGGTGTTGTCATACCTGGATCATAATTCGAGGACGAATTATTTTCAAGTGGAGGTGAATGAGGCGATCATTGTTTGAGACAAGATGGACGGCCCGTTCAAGACCCGGCCCAAACAAGGGCCAAAACTTCATACTTTTTCATATTCTTTTAGGATTTTATTCTACTTCATATTTTAGGGTTTTATTTCTATTAGGATTCTAATTGGTTTTTATTTATAATACTACCATGGGGTGGCCGAACACTATAATATAAGTACTTAGATTTTAGGGTTTGTAAACAGTTTTTTCCGATTTCAATTTTCTAGCAACCTATTCGGTTTTCTTCTCTTACTCAAGACCAAGTTTCGAAGCTTGAAACTTGTTGTTTTGAGAGTATCATTCGTGTGTTAGTTCTCTACATACGCGCTACGTGCTACGTCACCATACCTTCGCAGGTGATTCACAATGAATCACTTGTGCGAGCACCTTTTTTTCAATTGTGGAAAAGAGCTAACCAAGAAGTAATTGATCTGACTTGATCCAATTTAGGTAATCGGGATTGACAACTTGAGAGTCGGATTCAATGGAGGCTGGATCTGAAATATACTTCATAGGCGATGAGGACTTGTTGACGAATGGAAGCAAATCAAAGGCTCTTATCATTGCCAAGATCTGTGCCTTCCAGAAGAGATAATTGTTGGTATCTAGCTCGATAGGAATATAATTGAAGGCCTTAGCAACCGCAGAGAAGTCAGATTGTGAGGCTGATGACAAAGAAGAGGAGGAACGATGCAAAGAAGAAGAACCGCATTCTTGATTGGAAGCCATGGACATTTGTCCAGGGCTCTGATACCATGAAGCAAGAGCGTTAAGGCTCTAACAAAAAGAAACATGCGAGAAAGAGAAGAAAGAAAATATTCTCGCTGAGAAATAATGAATACGTAAATAAAGGTATAGTTGAATATTTATACTCAGCTATCCTTAATAACAAACGGTTGCAACTTGCAACAACAACTGTAACTTCCTAACTAATCCAACACCTAATATAACAGCATAACAATGATTAGCATAACAACTTACAACCAATACAACTGTAACACAATATAAAGAAATACACATAACAAGATTAACTAGCATTATTTCCTTCTACAGCTAGCATTGCTTAAAGAACTGTAAGAATTCATAAAACTAAGTAGAAAACGTCTTTTAGATGCTACTAGGGTCCACTGGGTAATGCCAACTATGCCATTGGATGTATTCCTTTCTCGGGTAGGGTGTGTCCTACTAAGGATGTGAGAAAGCTTTGGCTTATTTTTCCTTTCTGTGTCTTGTGGTATATTAGGAGGGAGAGAAATAGAAGAGCTTTTTGAAAACTCTGAAAGTTCTACTCCACTTAAGGGAAACATTCTTGTTTCTCTTTCTTGTGGATTAGTGCAGATTCACCTTTCTCAAGTCTTTTGCAAAGTTTTTAGATGTTTTAGTTTGCAGTTGTTTGAGGTGTGCTCTCCTTGTGAAGGCATTCCTTATTATATTGTTATATTTCAAAGAAAATGCTATTGCAGAATGGAAGATAAAACTCATTTGAGAGCAGAGAAGAAAAGGAAAATATATATAACAAATTCCAAAAACTGATCCTATACTCACGGTGAAGATTATTTACGAGGATGGATATCATTCTCTCTACCGAAAAGCTGATGCTTCCAAGTTTTTGGTTTGATGCTTGTCCAGAACTGCTTAGAGTTTCAGTCATACATTGATATGACAACTGACATAGTGCAGAAAGAAGTGACTTAACTGACGGTATGTGCATCAATGCTGAGCTCTCAAACAGCTTCATGACAAAGGAGCAACATGGGTTAGAGAATAGAATTTCTGAACACTATAAAAGGCAAAATATAAGAAGAAATGATGAATGCACCTGAGAATTCAAGGAAGAGAGGATACTGAAGTCACTGTATTGACCGGATGATTCTCTTGTAAGCTTTGGGACAGCAGTTGAGACCTCCTGGAGATATAAAGGCAATAATTAAACGAGTTCATGTAAAAAACCTATAATAAAACAAAGCAACAAAAGGATAAAAAAGAAATGTAAGAGAGTGAAATTGTTAAATTGACATTGGTAGGGTGCTATTTTATATTAAGAAGTTATGTTTACAACTTAACACTGCCAATTGAATAAAGTTACACAGCTAGTTTTTGAGTCTACTGTTTCTTCATGTCTTAGGACACCAGAAATGGGAGAAACAATATAGTAGTATAACACCACAGGCTCTCACCAGAAGTACTACTGAAGTTAACCATTGTACCCTAGAACCAAGTCCCATCCCCAAAGCCTCCCTAGAAGACTGCCAAATATGTGATTGGGTCATGACAGCACTCATGCTAATTTAAATATTAGGACTACAAGAGTTTAACAGAACCTAATTCCCAAACAGATATGCATTTTTAACAACATAGTCACAACAATCTCAGTAGGTCCTGTATATCTTACCCAACTCTCCCCAGACCTGCACTTGATTGCTCTTTTTTGGACAAATGAATTACATAAAATAATTACATCCCTACCAAGCCTTAATTCCACTAGCTGGGTTGGCTACATCAATTCTAATTCTTCAATCATCTTTATCAACGACTATATCTTCCCATGGCTATTATATTTCATGTCATGCCAGGGATTTTCCCAACAAACTTCTGTTATTCTATCCATTCTCCTCATAGATGAATCTATGTCTTTATCTCAAATGTTCAAATCATCTTAAATGCATCTTGTGCACTATCATTAATAGGTATTACTCCAACCTTATTACAAATAGCCTCATTTTTAGTTTTTTTTCCCTTTTTTTTCCAGTCACACATGCACTGTAACATTCTCCAACATAATTATGCTTATAATTTGCACATGTTAGTACTCAACCACCTAACATTTTGTGTTATACAAAAGTCAGCCTTATAGTCATCCAATAAAACTTTTATTTAAACTTTAAAGCCATTTATAATCACATAGAATGTTAGAAGCACTTTTCCACTTTAACTATTCCACATTGAATAAGTAACATTATCAGTAATCTTCCCACCTTTTTAAATAATTGATCTGAGATATCTTTTTTTTTTGGAGTAAATCTTCACTTGCTACAACATCATCCACACTTTTTAAAACTAAATTTAACATTCTATATCTTCAATTTTTGACTTGCTCAACTACAACCATTGGATTCTAAAATGTTTTCCCCCATAACTCAAGAATAATTCTTGTAGCTTCTTTTGTTTCATTCACCAAGACAACAACATTTATGGATAGTATACCCTAAGGCACCTCTTCTTGGATGCACTTGACCCCTGTTTGTTTTTGAGTTTGAAGCCAAACTCACTAACTTGGGTGTTTAGTGCAATGCCGATTTTTTCAACTCAACCTCTTGATTTTGATGAGGTTGAGGTGGGTTTGGGTGAGTTGAAACATTTTAATTTTATTATATTATTAAAATTATAATTTCAAAGTATTATTTTAACATATTATTATTTTATTATTATCACAATTAATATTATAATCAATTATCATCTTGTAATTATATTATATTTTAATACTTATATAATATTACCATACGAATATCATATTGGATTATAATAATATATTTTAAAATATATAATTATATTATATAAAAAGCATATTAATACATTATATTACAATATCTTAATATTATAGTATAATATAATTATTAATATTATATTATGATAAGTGTAACATTTTATGATAATATATGGATGTATATAACATTAATATTTTATAATAATAATAAATTTTATAATATTATAATATTAAATTATATTATCATAAAATTTATTATTATATGATAATATTATATTATATTATAATTTAAGACAATACAATAATATCTTAATAATAACTTAAAACCAACTCAACCTGATAAATTACTAACACTTTTATGTAATTCAACGCATTTTTGGTAACTTGATCTCAAACAGGCCCTTAGTAAGTTTATCCATCACTAGAGAAACCAGGTTGTAGTGACCCATAATTAAGAATTAAATTAATTATTGATGTAGTGTGATAATATAATTTAAAGGAAATATTAAAATAATTTGTTGTGATTTAATAAAATTTACTTATGTGATTTTAAGGAAATAAGAAATTAAAATAATTAATTAATTTGTATTAGGAATTTCTGGAATTACAGGAAAATTAAAAGAAATTCAATAATGGATTTTCAGAAATTTCGGGAGTTAATGTAATTAATTAAGTGGGCGTTAGTGCAATTAATGGAAAGTTTCGGGTGCTGGCGTGTATTGCAGAAAAGGCCTAAAAATCACAATAAATATAATATATATCACATATAGGTTGAAGACACATGCGGGCGCGAGCGGTCGCGCGCGA